>NW_022196896.1:45274430-45299235 GCF_008632895.1 Mastomys coucha
CAGAGCTCCCAGGGTCTCAGCCACCAACCAAAGACTGCACATGGTGGGTCTGATTGTTCTGGCAGCATTTGTATAGTAGAGGATTGCAAATTCAATCATTAATAGGAAGAGAGGACCTCGGCCGTGTGAAGGTTCTGTGCCCCAGTGTCAGGGAATGCCAGGGCCAATAAGTGGGAGAGGGTGGGGTGGCAGGCATGGGGAGGGGGGAGGTAACAGGGGTTTGTTCTTGTTTTTGTTTGTTTGTTTGTTTTTTGGAGGGGAAACTGGGAAAGGAGAAATTTACATGTAAATAAAGAAAATATCTTAAAAAAAAAGATATAGCTTTGAAAAACATGTGAAGGTTGGAATATAATCAAAGTCAGGAATATCCACATCAGTTTCAACTTCAACTGAAAGGCAGGAAAAGATCTTATTTTATGCAGGAAAAGATCTTATTTTATGCAGGAAAAGATCTTATTTTATGGTATTTGTGTGACTGAGGTGGTTTCCTATAGTCTAAATGTAAAACTGAAGTGTTAGCAGCTGGAAGTGGCAGGAAAAAGGGTTCTGGGCTGGCAGAAGAGATAGATGTTTATGGAAGGAATTCTAGAAGCAACAGAGCTGTACAAGCAATGCAGCCTCTTAACAGAATACAAGCTACCCAGATCCCAGGCTGTCAGCTAAATTCAATGTTCAGAGTGGCCCTAGAGAGCATAGCTAAGACAGGTGACTCTCCAAATCTGCACAGCTCAAAACGACAGAAACCCAAGTGAAGGTTTACTATCTTCAAGTATGAGTGGGCCTGAGGCTAGCAGATTAACTTGAAGTTTGGGGTGTAAATCCTGAACACCAGGAGAGGTAAAAGAGACTGGCCCCCCAAATTTTGGTATACATAGTCCAAAGTACTGGCTTATAACTGTTATCACATAGCACAAAACGACTATGGGAAAAGATGCAGGTCCTGAATGAAAGACTGGGTGGAAGGTAGCCTATTGTGTCAGCATGAAGAAGATAGTTTATGGATTAATCCAAAAGGCCTAACAGGTTACTAGACCAAAAAGCAAAGACTCATCTACAAAAGATAACCCATAGTTCATTTATCAAATTTAATGACATTCAGGAACATGTAAAAGAAGTGAGGACAACTCCAGACACATTTTCTTAGAGAATATCCTGATGCTATCTACATACTGCCTTGTATGTGAATTGGAAGAAACAAAACACACACAAACACATAATTTAAGACTTATCTTTAAAAAATAAAAATAAAGTCTTCGTGACTTTCATAGCTAAGTATTTCTTAGATGAGATAAAAAGGCACACTTGTGTAATGTCAATGCAAATGTGACTGCATTCAGTATCCAAAGAAGTATCATAACTCAGAAATAAGAAAAGTACAGTTACTTTTACCAATGGGCACTTCACAAATTACCACTGAAGCACTGGGGTGTGGCCAGCTCTCCAACAGATGGCCCCATACCCACACATATATCAGCATACTACACGGACTTAGTGGGCTATACTTAAAAATAAACAGAGAAAAGAGGACACAAGATTGGTAGGGTATGTGGGGGTTCAGGGCAGTTAGAAAGGGATGACCACATAGAGTTGTGAACACTAGGAACCTCTCGAAGAGTACATTTTAAAGAACAGAATTAGTTAAGGGACAGTGAACTATAGACCAGGATGCCAGAGGCACAGTCATGGGAGTAAGCAGAGCAGCAGCGGAGAGCTCACACTGGTGGGATGGAACCGAGACAGTATGTGTGCACTTACCACGGGCAGCAATTCCACTCTAATAGTGCCAAACTTTTAACAACCCAAATGTCCACCACCACATAAACTGAGAAACAGTTTAAGAGAATAAAGTATTAACTCACAAGACATGGATGAATCTGAGTATTACACTGGGTAGGAGTGAAGCCAAAGCTATGGAATTCCATTTACACAAAACTAGGCACCTTCAGCACCATAAAGGATCCTGCAGCTGTGTAGCGCTGGGGAGGAAGGAGGAGCTGCTGCAAAGAGGCATAAACACACTTTTCACAATAGTAGAAGCAGCTGGGACACAGCTGTAGACCTTTAAAAGAGGAATCAGACTGTACAACAAAAATCAACAGATTTTTCTATATGTAAGTTATTTTCCAACACTACTGATTAAAGCATTCAAAAGATGCTGTGAGCTTACTATTATTTTCCAGAAGGAGTTCTTGTTTTCTCAAATATTCCAATTAAAAAACTTGGTTTATACTTAAAAAAAAAGGATAGTACTATATATAGTTGTTTTTCCAATATTTATTGTTTGACAGTTAAGTATTTTTAAATTACATTTATGTATTTCATTTGTGTCTGTGTGTACATATGTGTATGGATGTGTGGGCACATGTGTGTGTGTGTGTGTGTGTGTGTGGAGGGCAGAGGACAAGTTACAGGAGCTGGCTCTTCTTCCACTATGTAGGTCCTGAGGGTTAAACTTAGGCTGTCAGTATTGGCAGAAAATGTCTTTACACAGTGAGCCATATCTCATCATTCCTAAATTTTTTGTTGCTGTGATCAAAATCAGGAGGTAGAACTTTCTAGAGCCTAAAATATGCCAAGATTTAAAACATAACCATAATTAGCAAAGTAATTTATTGTATTACTAATATTATATTTAACCCATATAGCCTTAAATTAGTTTTTAGTATGTATATATGACACTTTATTTTAAAATAAAATCCAAATTCCCTTCTAGCTCAAACTAATCTGAAGTTTTAGATGTCTCAGACCAGTTGTGCAAAGTTAAGGGCAGAAAAAAAGCTATTCATCATTATCTTATTAAAGCAAAATAATGTCCATAGGCCCATGGGCCACACCACACACTAACCCTACTACAGAGATCAGCCTTCAAACACCATGCAACTAGTGTGGCTTAAAAATAAAGACCAGCCAGGAGTGGGAACACTGCCTATAATCCCAGCTCCCAGGATGTAACAGCAGAGTATCAGGAGTTCGAGGAGCCAATCTGCATAGTGAATTCAAGGCCAGCTTGGGCTACATGAGACCATGTCTCAAAGTTTCAAAAAAAGTGAACAACAATAAGAAAAGATTTCTAAAACACAAATGTGCCACCTCCTTCTGTTATACTATACACAATGCCTATATCATATATGACAAGTCAGCCCATAAATCTCAGTTTCCTTCCCTTATTTACCCCAGTGTCTCCTAAATAGGACACATATCCCCTATGTCAAAGTAGGTGGTTTTTTAGCCTTTTTGAATTTGAAGAATCTTTTACATTCAATATTCCACAGTGTTCTCTTTCTCTTGCTGGCAAGATGGTAAAGGCGCCTACAGCCATGGTTGATGACCTGAATGCAACCCCTAGAGTTCCCGTGATGGGAGGCGAGGCCTGAGGTTCTCATGAGCTCCAGATACTCATACACACAGAAACCCCACCCTCAGGCAACCTACCAACCCTTCAACCATGTAAAGAGCTGCCTGTGTGCAGAGAGAACAAGCTATATGAGAATTTAGACAAATACAGACAGCACTGAATGTTAGAAAAAGGATAACAGTGAGATTATTCAACATAAGGTGGGTACTATAACTAATCTAATGTCATTGAGTAAAATAATCCATGTCACTGCTGCTAACCTTCCTACCAAAAAGAAATGCAATCCACTATAAATAAAAAACAAAGTTTTCCCTCAAATATTTGATCTTCAAATAATTCCAAATAGCAAAATCTTAAAGTTGAGTTGAAGTCTGTTCTAACAAATGGTTCTGCTTAGGAAGGATACATGATGACAGCCATTTCCCTCCTGTACTGTAGCTCCTTACTTCATGACGACAGCCATTTTCCTCCTGCACTGTAGCTACTTACTTATGGTGGAGTGTCTTTGCCTTAAGAGGTCTAAAACACTAAGTGTGTCTTTATGTGTTTTTACTTAAAATTTTTTATTATTTAAATGCATTTTATACATCAAACATAGTAATAATAATGAGTATTTTGAGAATAAAATACATAAAAAATTGTTTACCTTTTATATTCAATCCTTTCATACCAAAAAAGTATCATTAATGAATATTATTAAATATAATGATAATATTATAATATGATAGCATTAACTATCCATAACTGAGGATACTATATCTAATGTTGAATACTAAATTATTTCAAAACATACAAAATATTCTTTGGGAGTTAAGCATAGTAAAAGAGCTTGAAATATTAAAAATGAATCATTAAGAAATATATTCAAAAGCCCTTATATGATACCACCTGACATAGTGAGAGAGTATTTAAAAACACATCATATATTTCTGTAAATTGTCTAAATATAAGTTTACTTAAAGAATGGCTAGAATAAAAAAACTCAGATGACAGCAGATGCTGGCGATGTTGTGGAGAAAGAGGAACACTCCTTCATTGTTGGTGGGATTGCAAGTTGGTACAACCACTCTGGAAATCAGTTTGGCGATTCCTACGGAAATTGGACATAATTCTACCAGAGGACCCAGCTATACCACTCCTGGGCATATACCCAGAAGATGATCCAACATGTAATAAGGACGCATGCTCCACCATGTTCATAGCAGCCTTATTTATAATAGCCAGAAACTGGAAACAACCCAGATGTCCCTCAAGAGAGGAGTGGATACAGAAATTGTGATACATCTACACAATGGAGTACTACTCAGCTATTAAAAACAATGAATTTATGAAATTCTTCAGGGAATGGATGGATCTGGAGAATATCATCCTGAGTAAGGAAACCCAATCAGAAAAGAACACTCATGGTATGCACTCTCTGATAAGTGGTTATTAGCCCAGAAGTTCGGAATACAGGAGGTATAATCCACAAACCACAAGAAACTCAAGAAGAAGGATGACCAAAATGTGGACACTTCATTCCTTCTTAAAAGCAGAAACAAAATACCCATGGAAGGAGTTGCAGAGACTAACTATGCAGCAGAGACTGAAGGAAGGACCATCCAGCCTGATATAGCTGTCTCCCGAGAGGCTCTGATAGTACCTGACTAATACAGACATAGAGGCTCACAGCCATCCAATGGCCTGAGTACAGGGTCCCCAAATGAAGGAGCTAGAGAAAGGACCAAAAGAGCTGAAGGGTTTGCAGCCCCTTAGGACAAACAACAATATGAACTAACTAGTACCCTCAGAGCTCCCAGAGACTAAACTACTAACCAAGGACTATACATGGTGGGACTGATTGCTCTGGCAGTATGTGTATAGTAGAGGATGGTGTACTGGCTGTTTTTGTGTGCCAGCTTGACATAGGCTGGAGTTATCACAGAGAAGGGAGCTTCAGTTGGGTAAGTGCCTCCATGACTGAGGCCTGACTTTCCTGTGATCCTGGTTGTGTCAGAAATCCTCATAATTGAGCTGTCTGTGATCCTGTGATTCTGTGATCCTGAGATCCTGGGTATGTCAGAGCTCTTGGCAGTCAGGCCATCTCTGGGACCCTGAGATCCTGGCGTGACCAAGCTCCTGGGATCCTGCGATCCTGGGTATATTAGAGCGCCTGGGAGTGGAGTTTCCTCTGAGTGTTGTGGGACTGGTTGTGGAGTTCATGCCCCGTATCTTTATGTTTTTATGTGGGAAAATGTAGTATATTATACTTTACTCTCAAAGTTTATACAAATGATACCATTTAATGAATATACCACAGCTCTTTAGAATAAGGTCAGTTATGAACAATTTAGTGCCAAACTATAGTTTGCTTTGCTTGTTTCTTACCTGTGTAACTGCTACCTACCAAAGTAAGAAATTAAATACATCTAAGAAAAACAGCTTGCTAACGTTATTCATTTTTATTTCAAATTGAACACCAAGATTTCTTCAAAGACAAGGATTTTCTGCACAGTCTTTTTATGTTTCAGTAAAATGAGGTGATCTGGAATTCTGTAATGGAGGTGATCTGTAATTCATTTTTGAAAAAATAGTTACATGTTTACAAACTCCTGGAGGTTTAGCCAGCCTACAGTCTAACAATATCTGACATAGTAAGTCGAGTTGCATACATTGAGTTGCCCATTCAAAGAATATACCTAAGCATTTGGGCCATTATAGGAAAAGCAAATCCTTACCTGATATTCTGAGTCTTTGGGAAGAATCTGAAGTTACGCATAAGAGGTGTTCTAGGGAGTAACTGGGAATCCTGAGGTTAAGCATAAGAGGTGTTCTAGGGAGTAACTGGGAATCCTGAGGTTAAGCATAAGAGGTGCTCTAGGGAGTAACTGGGAATCCTGAGGTTAAGCATAAGAGGTGTTCTAGGGAGTAACTGGGAATCCTGAGGTTACGCATAAGAGGTGCTCTAGGGAGTAACTGGGAATCCTGAGGTTACGCATAAGAGAGCACCTCTAAGGAGTAACCCGAAATCACAGATGCATACACTAACCCCAGACCAAGACCACTTACCACTTTCTTATCACTCTAGATTGTGACTTACATCATAGCTTAGATAAGAATGTGAACCTCAGATGGAACACCAGGAAGGTTATGTTGCAAGGAGAATATGGAGAAGATGAACAGCTTCTTTCTCCATATTCTACTTGCAAAAAAAAAAATGTACATTTAAAAATTACGTATCCCATTCTTAAAAAACACCACCAGCTCCAAGAAAATACTCCACTGTAAACATGCCCTCTGAAGATTTTAAAAAGTGGATTATTAAGTATCCTGTGTGGAGAATAGAAGGAGAGCAGATTCTGAGTAGCCTAGCCTCTCCTTCCTATCTGTGCTCCATCACAATGCAATCTATATTACTATCACACTGTAGACCTATGACAAAGCCTGTACCATCAATGAACCCAAAGCAACTAACTTCAAGAGCAGGCAGATGAAATATAGTTACGTTGAGTTTTATCTGAATAAAATTTCCTGTTTAAGTACATAGTCTCCTTTAGCTAGAAATGGCATTACTATGTAAAACTCACATTTTTGAAAACAAACTAAATAGTTTAACTGAAACACCAACTAAGTGCTTCCCTATGTCACTCATGTAAACAATAGATTTTATTCTAAAGGGCTCACAATGATACCATCCAGTGAACAACGATCACATGACAGAGAAGATCAAAGTGAGATTAATTATATCTAGGAAAGTTATTTGATAAAGTGGTTTCATCTTCATTTCAAATTGAATTTTCCTCATGACTCCTTTGAACAAGCAACTGATCAGTCTTACTACTTACTGGTAATATTAGTACAAAAAAGCACAGTAAGGGTAAATTCTTTAAGAAGAAGGCAATGTATAAGACAAAATCATCTACTTCAGCTCAAATGCCCAGGGTTCCAACTATCTTTGCCACAGTTTCCAAACAGACCGTGTGGTT
Source organism: Mastomys coucha (assembly GCF_008632895.1). NCBI lineage: Eukaryota > Metazoa > Chordata > Mammalia > Rodentia > Muridae > Mastomys > Mastomys coucha. Next base: position 45,281,751 of record NW_022196896.1, read on the forward strand.
TTGTAACTAAAGACTAGCAAAGGTTACAATAGGAAATTCTGGAACACTATCAGTTAACTACAGCTTTGACTTTTTCTTTCAAATATGCAGGGGTTATAAATGCAGACTGGTTATATTAGACAATGTCTGGGGTTCACAAACTATTGACATAAACACTTTTCTAAAAAGTCAAATTAGCAAGAATTTTCAAGTTTTAAAAGATAAATGTACTCAATAGAACTTAAGAGAAAAAAATCATTTATGAAAGAGTTTGAAAGACATTGTTTCTAAAATCCCTCTTTTGGTGGTAGAGGCCTCAGCAGTTAATGGCACAGATTACTGTTCTAAAGGACCAGAGTCCAGTTCCCAGGACCCACTGGTCATCCAGTTCCAGGGGAGCTAATTAATACCTTTGGCCTCCAAGAACATCGGCACAAACACACACACGCACACACACTCACACACACACATACATATGCTCTCACACACATGTGCACACACACATGCACATACATACACATATACATACACACATATACATATACACACATATACATACACACACATATACTCTCTCACACACATATACATACACACACACATATACACTCTCACACACATATACCAAAATAAAATGTAAAACCCTTCCATGGGAATTCCTGAGAATGAAAGGATGATTAGAAGTGGGTGTCAATCACACTCTGCTTTGTGAAATCAGTTTTGTTAAGAGCACTCACCGTGTAATAATTTTATTTCATAATAGGTTTATACAGAAGAAGGTAAACTTAATACCTACACGTGCCTGAGCAAATTACCTTTTTGTCATTTGTAAATTTCAATTAAAGACTGGGAAATGAAAATAAAATTACGTTAAAGCAACTTCTTTTCCCACAGACTCATCTGCCTTCATTTAGCAATACAACAGAGCTAACACATATGGTAGCTTAGTTAGGCTTAAATCATATCACAATGGGCAGCGGCAGGCCTAAGCAGAGTCTACACATTCAGTAGGAATGACAACTGTTCAATGTAGAATGAGATGAAAAGCTACTGACCTACAAACAAAGAAAATGAATTTATTATTTTCAAATTCCAGAAATAAAAGTAACAGAAGTGCATATAATTTCTAACAAACTGGTCTTATAATTTCTAGCAACAGTCTAATTAAATTATGTAAGAAACAAAAAAATCTGTATGTTTTCCTACCTGAGAATATTACCGAGAAAGAAATATACTTTAAAACTCTTATCACAAAGAAGCTTCTAGGGTGACATGATGATATTTCCACATATGACAGGCCAGAGGCCACTCTCCAGGAACTGTTTGCCTTGCGGCTTCAGGCTGTAATCCAGGAGCAGCATCTCCCAGCAGCACCAGCTCACTCCAGTGAAGCAGCACAGTAATGTGTAACAACCACAGTCACAGATCTGGAGATGTTTACCTTGTCCATGAGTGAGAGTATATTACCTCAGAGCAAGCTCTTGAGACAGGTGGAAGCAGTGAGCCCGGCAATAGGGGTATAGACTATACTTCAGCTAAAGTGAAGATAGGATAAGATGATGGCTGCTGTCATGGCTGAGGACTAATGGATAAGGAACTCAGAAACTTCAAAGCTCAGCCGAAAGCCAGAGTGCAACATGTACTGTGTGCACAGAGCCAAACCATCGCTTGCAGACATTTATAAATGAGCAGTGGGTTTCTTTTCATCACAATTTATTTTAATTTATTCTATGCAGATTATTAGTCTAGTGCTTTCACTATTGAATCAAAGTCTTTTGTTTAAACAGTGATTTATTGTAATTCTTAACGTAAATAACAAATTCTAAAATTATAACTTGAAATTAAGCATTTAAATTTCAGATGACAGAATCAATAATTGGTATCAGCTTCTTCAACTTTATATTAATAGTCTGATTAAAAACACTAGCAACTACCTGGCAATAGAATTGAAAGAATCAGAAGGGGTCTGTGAAGTAAAAAAACCAAACCAAACATGCAAAATACTGCCAACACAACATCTTCTTTCTCACTGTATAACTGACAATGTAAAACGTTTATAATACATGATATCTTCTACACAATACAGATCTAGAACATTTCTACAAGAAATTACAGAGTTTGGTCTTAAGAAGGAAAATTAAGATGGAAGGTGAAGCAATGAAATGTGAGGAGTCAGAGCGTCCTGTGCATACGCACGCTGCCGTCTCATCCTGTTGGTAGTTACATTTCAGTACATGCCTTCAGGCATGTGGGAGTCGGCACACATGAACTTCCCTTCCCACAACTAACAATTCCTTTAACATCTCTCATGAACACAAAAGACTGTTGGTTTCATGGGGCGTTTCCCCACAAAGGAACAAGGATAATAGGAGAGAAGCTTCATTCCCAAATCTATACACACTACTCAGCTGTGTGCCGAGATCATGTGAGACAGCGGCTGTATCAGTGGAGGTAGATGCTTCTCCACCCCAGCTCAGCACATGATCCAGTACAAGACACTCATTAGACCTCCAACAACCAGAAAGTGCTCCGTTACTGCTCAGTGCCATGTTTAATGCCCCCTAAGGTAACAGACTTCAAAGGTGCTGAATCTTATAAATGTACCTGTGTCATTACTAACTGCAGGATGGGAAATTCAAAACTGCTCTAAGATCAAATCAGCAGCAGAAAGACTCAACTGTGGCTGTAAAAAGGGGAAGTGATGTAAACACTAACACCAAATGTCTCCTGGGAGAATCTTGTTTGTGCAAAACAAAGTGAGAAGATGGATATGCCAATCAAGACCAACTGGACCCGGGAGGCAGGCAAGGATGGAGACATGGGGGGAGAGCGGGAGGGGAGAGAAAAAGAGGAAGGGAGATAGGACTGACAAGGAAGAGGGAGGGAGGGAAGGAGAGAGAGAGAGTACAAATGAATATCAATATGGCAGAAAGTCAGGCAGCAACAGAGTTCCTGGACAGAAGTGACAGAAAACAAGGCACGAGCTATGACTCTCTTTTTTTCTGTCTTTTGTGTTTCTAAATAACTTATAATGTTAATGGCATGGAGGCCACATTAGCAGGCAAGAATGAGCCTTCTGATGGACAGAAATGAAGGATTTGAGGCTAATGAGTTTTACTTTCTCTTTTTGTTTTTTCTTTAAAATCATACCTGAAAGCCTTGAATCCTTGCTAAATATTCCAGTTGTTTTGAAGGCTGTACTGAAGAACAAGGGGGAGTAGGAGAACTTCCTTTTAAACCTATGGCTTCAGCAACAGGAGATGTTCCATTCATAAGGAGTTCCCTGGCAACTGTGGCTGAACTAGCTGAGGAGGGAGACACACTGAAGAAAGAGCTTGAAGGTTGGTTCATATCTTTGGGTGATAAGTAGCCTAGAGTTGTGCCAGAGGTCACTCTGTGTCGGCTGGCTTCCATCTCTTGATAAACATCAGGAGAGAGATGAAGAATTCCTTTTGGAGCTATGAATAAAATAAAAGTACATTGTTAATGTACTTAAAGTACTTAATACAGAAACACATTATAGCATTATGGAGTCACTGCCTTCCTTTGCTGTAGTGGGAAGGAAACAAGAAACTTCATTGAGCCTCTTCCTGATGCCCATGGAGGGAGTGCAGCTCCCTCGACATCCAGAGGCTGACACTAGTGTAAACGTCCCATGTGGAGGAGGCTGGGAATGTACAGCATCTTCACTCCTATTTTGTATCTCATATAATAGAGGCAACATCCCTAATATGCATCAATTGAGGCACAGAAGACAAAAGCATCAGTCTGAATACCATCTTCAGAGACAAAGACCCTAATATCCAGTGGCCTAGTTGTGCTTTCCTCTCCAAGGGCCATACCATAGACAACTCTGGACACTGAAGTTTTTGTTTATTTTTTTCAAGACTGTACTTTTATTTTTTTCTCCAACAGAATATTTTTATTGATTATTTGTGAATTCAACACAATGCACACTGATAACATACACTTTCCATTCCTTCTAGGTTCACCCACCCACCCTTTTGCCCTAATTAAAAAAAAAAAGAAAAAGAAAAAAAAGGCCACAACAAGTACAGTTTGTGTCACTCACTGGAGCATGGTCTAACTCCCAGTGGCCATTTCCTTAAAGATAACTGAGTCCTTCCCCACCCCAAGCCCCACCAGAAGCCATCAGCTGTGAAGGAAGCAGAGAGCTGTCTCTAGCAGACTACAAAGCCAAGAGTTATCTACACAGCTATCTGGAGGGTTATCTCGAGCAGACTACAGAGGTGTCAGCTTGTACTCATGATTGACTCTTTTGCAGCTCCCAAACCTCTTTCTCAAGACCCTCTCTCTAAGCCAAGGCTGGTCCTTGACAGCCTTCAATGGTAATATGGACATGGACATGGCCTCAGGTGGCAGCACAGACTATAAAAGTCTTTTGAGGATGCCCAATCCAGAAAATGAATCATTCTCCATCTTGAACATGCTGTTGTTGCTCAGAGCCAGGACGATAAAGCAGCTGGACAGCCCATGTCGGGGCTGAGTCTGCAAAAGCGTCAGGCTGCTGCATACTACCCTGCCATCCCTACACAGCAATGGCATGTTCCCCAATCCACAGCTGTCATGCTCCCACACCTGTCACCGCATCTCTAGTCCCACCTCTCTCTGTTCTGCCATTTTTCCCACCTCTTCACTGCACATTTATTCATTGAAGTGGTACTGCAGACTGCAGTGTGTGACACAGTATATTTTTTGCCTAGACAGCTCTGTATGTAAACACTTATCACAATGAGTCATGGTCTGGTTCAAGGTTTCTGGTTTCTGAAGCAGCATAAATATTAGACTATCACTCATCTGGGATATTCTGTAGTTGCCCAGAATCAGGGTCATCTGTGGCTGGGCAGGGCATTTGGGGTGGAGAGGCTGGATCCTCGAGAACTCCAGGCTGCTTCACATTTCTCTGCCCTTGGTGACAGCTACCCCGCCTGCTCACCATAGATGACCATTATAATACTTGCAGCCCACAGGCAACTCCTCAGCCAGCTCCCCTCACTGCATGACAAAGCAGGGTGAGCAGTGAGGACTACAATATCAGCAGTTCCAGGCTAGGGACACTGGCCTCAACACCTCAGGGCTGAGGACTTGGTGTGTGTTACAGCTGTGCTCTATACTGCTCCCCCTCCTGTGGCCTCCCTATCTCTGTTTCCCCATCCTTCCCCACACATGCAGCTCTGCTCCACCATCTTTCCTTCTAATTTCACCTTGACCTTCTTTTAAAAACATCTTCCCATAAGGCCTGCCTTTGAAAAGTTGTTCTGGAGATGCTCTGGACTCTGCAGAGTCCTTTGCTACTTTACCCTTGGCACCCCTGTGGCTTTCAGACGTCCAGGTCGGGAGTGTTCATGGTCATCTTGAATTGTGAACTCCTTTTACTCCCACTTTAAATTGTTTGTTTGTAGGTGTGTGTGTGTGTGTGTGTGTGTGTGTGTGTGTGTGTGTGGAAGGAGGCCAGAAGAGGGTGTTGGATCCCTAGAACTGCACTTGTGAGCCATGTGATGTTGGTGCTGGGAATCTAACTCAGGTCTTCCATAGAAATATTAAATGCTTTAAGCCACTAGCCATCTCTCCAGACACTAAAGCTTTTTAGCTGTTAGCTCTGTTAGGCTAGAAATGGCTATTACAACCATCACCTTTCTGTCTTCTTAATGGCCCTGGGTAGCTGAATATGACACATCTATTAGTATTCTCAGATAGGCTAAACAGAACTCAATCATCTGGGTGGACCTCAGAATAGCTGAGGTAGTGGGCACATGATGTATCTCTTTCCCTTCTTAGGGAGAATCTGGGAGCTGGTAGGAGAGCCACCTAGTCTGTAAGAATAATGTCATTGAAATATAGCACAAATATATTTAATTTTTTTCCTACCACTCTTAGTATAGCTAGGGCTGCATGGCTGTTCTCACGCTTGCCTGGGGTTCAGGAGCCTCACTGACTAGTCTCTAGACTTTTCGTCAGAAGAATACACCTGTGTAATACTGAAATGTTGTAGTGTTTGGAGATAAAAAGGTCTATACCTTCATAATCTCCCATTTTCACAAGGATAGATCACTCTCTTGCTTCTACCTTGCATGGTTCCCCATCACTTACAGTACAGTATATAAACTCCTTCAGATGACACAGGAAGGCTGTCTGACTCAATATCACTCTATTCTTGCCTGCCAAATTCTTTGTGAAAAGCCTATGCTGCAGACACACTTTCGGATGGTCCAGTCTGATACCAATGTGGGAAAACTCTGCTAATTAAGGTCAAAGTCCACCATGACTGGACAGCCTCTGAGCTTGGTGCAATATGGAGAACCCCTTCATTAGCAGGGCTTCTCCTTCTCTAATCTTGTCTAGGGAAGTCAAAGCCCCATCCTACCCCTATCACCTGAGGAGTGTCACACAGCCTTAGTGAAATTACAGAATCAGTTTCCTTTCTCCTGATAAGACCCCACCTGAGATGCTGAAATGCTTCCTTATGCTAAAGAGGCATTTTGGTACCCTAAGCCCTCAGTCAATGACCTTTGCCCATCCTGGATGTTCCTACCTTCAGTTTCCCAAAACTTTATAAGCCTTGAATCACCCCTTATGGTTATTCACCATACATACTCATAAGGTTTCTGAACAACTACTCCCCCATGCCCCTATTTGTCATTTCTACTCCTTTTGCCCATGGACCATTTCAGCCAAGGATCCATGAGGGCAAGGAACCATATACCAACACACTTTTTCTCTCCTCTCCTCTCTCTCTCTCTCTCTCTCTCTCTCTCTCTCTCTCTCTGTCTCTCTCTCTCTCCCTCTCCCTCTCCCTCCCCCCCCACACACTTTCCTCTACTCCCTCACTGCTCCCAACTTCAATTCTAATTGAAGTTCTGAACACTGTGCTGATAATACTGCCTGACCTGACTGAAGTCATGGGCAGCATGTTACGGGAGGAAAAGGAAAACAAATCATACATGTGTATGTGTCTCACTATGTCTAGGAGGGAGATACAGCAGTGAGTAAAAGGAATGAAATGAGAGTAAAAGGGGGAGAGAACTAAGGCAGTGGATAACATGTACATGGGAGGCCTGCAGAGTTTATGCTGCAAAAACCCTCCAGGAATTCCTAACCAGCTTCTCACCACTAGGATGCAAGGAATTGTGGGAGCTGAAAAGAAAAAGGTAAAGGTTCTGTATCATAATCCAAAAAGCAAAACAAAGTTTTTTGCTTTCACAGAATTAAACCTGCTTAAAATAATATATAATGTATGTATGCATGTGTGTGTATATATATAAATATACATACACACATATATATTCAATTTTATAGTGTTCTTTTATATATTTGTGTTTCTTTTCATGTGCTATACATTAATAAGTGTTAATATTTTTTAATTCCAGAGAAATTTTTATTTAAAATTTGTGAAGAAAAAAACATACTGTAGAAATCTCCATGGTCAAGAAAAAGCAAATCTGTTGCTTTAAAGATGTTTTAGTTCCTGGCATTCCCCTACACTGGGGCACAGAACCTTCACAGGGCCGAGGTCCTCTCCTCCTATTGATGATCAAATTTGCAATCCTCTACTATACACATGCTGCCTGAACAATCAGACCCCTCCATGTGCAGTCTTTGGTTGGTGGTTGAGACCCAGGGAGCTCTGAGGGTACTAGTTAGTTCATATTGTTGTTCGTCCTAAGGGGCTGCAAACCCCTCAGCTACATTGGTCCTTTCTCTAACTCCTTCACTGGGGACCCTAGAGGGCAGGGTGGCAGGCATGGGGAAGGGGGAGGCAACAGGGGTTTGTTTTTGTTGTTTTTGTTTGTTTCTTTGTTTTTTGGAGGGGAAACTGGGAATGGAGAAATTTACATGTAAATAAAGAAAATATCTAAAAAAAAGAAAGAAAGAAAGAAAGAAAGAAAGAAAGAAAGAAAGAAAGAAAGAAAGAAGTCTTTAAGAAAAAAAAAAAGAATTAGGGCTGGAGAGATGGCTCAGTGGTTAAAAGCACTGACTGTTCTTCCAGAGGTCCTGAGTTCAATTCCCAGCAACCACATGGTGGCTCACAACCATCTGTAATGAGATCTGATGCCCTCTTCTGGTGTGCCTGAAGACAGCTACAGTATATTCATATACAATCAATCAATCAATAAATAAATCTTTAAAAAAAATTAAAAAAAGAATTATAACCTTGTCCTTATAGAATTAGGTAAAAAAAAAATATTAAACAAATTACAAAAAAAAAAGATGTTTTAGTTCTTTTCATCTACATATTTTTACTTGTTAGAACTTCAACAGAAGTGAAAATCCAAAACTATTACATGAATTCTGTGTTTACAAAATAACACTTTTCTACTAATTTTAAAAGCATGGTATTTTGGTTATATAAGTTGCTTTTATAATGTAGTTCCAGGATTAGGGTTAAGGAAACAGTTTAGTGGTAGAGTTCTTTCTAGTATATCCAAAGTCTAACTTTGATCTTGAGTACCACATTAGAAACAAAAAGAGAAAACAAAATCCTACATTGCTGCACACTGAATTCGTTTCTAATTTTGACAACTTTAAAAATAGCCAGGAATATCCTCATAATTTAATCCTTGTTCACATGAATATTCGTTTTCTTAAGTGCAAGAAGAATTCTAACTGAAAGGACATACATTTAAGTTTTTTTTTTTCATTACTAAAGTGCCGGAAAAATTGTACTAATTTCACATTCCTACAGAAATACTTGAAAGTGTCTTATTTCCTATTCTGATACTGGATATTATGTTGGAAGAATGTTGCCATTTATTAATAGTGACAGAGAACAGGTCAGTCATTGCCTCAGAATGAAGCAGGCAAGAGTGGCACATTAAAAAGGGCCAAGAGGAAATTTTGGGGGATGGAGTGTAGAAGTACTCACTTCACAGGTTTATAAACATGTCAAAAGGGATCAAAGTGTACAAGTCACATACAGTTTACTATACTTCAGTTAAAGTTATGAACATGTTTTCCAACTTGACAAGTGAAATGTTATTATTCCTACATCTTGTTTACTATATCTACATATACACTATTTATAACTCTTATTTAAATAACTTAAATTCTATAACTATAAATTATATACTCAATTCAGAAAATCAAGAAACAGGGAAAGCAGGAAATGAGGGAGTGGATCTTGGAGGAATCAAAGGAGGGATGAACAACAATCAATATATATTGTACAAATTCTCAAAGAACTAATAAAAACATTCAAAGAAGAGGGAAAGGAATCAAGAAAGTTAATATTACATCAGACTGAGGATCTTTTTTAAAATTGATTTAAGTTTTATTGCATTGTGATGAGAAAAGATACATGATTTCAATTTATCTGAATTTGTTAACATTTAAAAACATATTTTAAGTAAATAGGATTACATCACATTCTTGTTCCCTTTTGTACCCCAACTCCTCCCAGAGACCCCCTTCAATACCTGCCACACCTTTCTTTTTTTATTTTGTCATATTCTTAAAATTTATAAAATATTATAACAATAAAAATGAGTATTATAGAAGTTGTTTGATGTACAACAATCAATTAAACAATCTTATGTAGATGCTTGTCTATGGCAATAGTGAAAATACATACATTTGTCTCAATATAAATTTGAAATAACTCCAAACATATTAACTGTGTATTTTAAAATAATACATCACTACTAGTATTTTTTAAATAAACATAAATAGATAAAGTCTTTTTGTTTCTTTGTTTTGTTTTTAGTAGAGCTTAAAGTCTTGGCTCTTACTGTGGTACAAGCCCAAAATAAGAACAATTTTTGGACATTGGAGTTTATTGTAATAAGGCTGTACTTCAATGTTACCTTCATCGTAGCTAAGCTGAGAGTTGACAGTTCTGCTGGGCCAAGGAATGAATTGTAGGCACAATTTTTGAATACAGACTTCCTGCTATGGTCAAAGCTATTTGACTTGAGTGAGTGACTTCATTCTCAGCCCACAGAGAACAGGTTACATTCATTTAAGAAATGGTGTGTGTATTAAGATGGTCTATCCATGAAGTCATTAAACAACTGTTTCAATGAACAATGGTTCTGCTTGGAGGGTGGCACAGACATTAGGTGAGGGTAAGAATTTGGTTAGTTAGCTGTGATAATTTGGAAAAGCATTCATCTCAGAGAAAGAGTAAGTTATAAAGTCATCTTCTTCAAATTTGATTAAAATAGTTACCAACATCAAGCAAAGCATTCAGTCTCACTCTTTGTTGTTTTCTTACAAGTCACCTCCAGGTTAATTGTTTACATTTCTTTTGGCTGCATAAACTTTTGAAACCTGTAAGCTGTTCCGAAAACCATAGTATAGTGTAAAAACATCAAATAAACAATCCTCCTAATAGAGAGGCTGAGATAGGAGGAGCCTGACTTCAAGACCATTATGTGGAACCCAGCAAGACACTGTATGTACAAACAAGCAGAGAGTGAATATGGATTGTACAATATTGGACCTATTTCTCTAATTACCAAGTTAAAGAGACCACTGGATGACAGCCAACAAATTTCTAATTCCTTATATTTTTTGGATTTCAATCGATAAGGATATGTTGGTAATCTTAATTTTCATATTAAGATATTAAGAAAAACTAATTGTTTTCTTCCTGTTATTTTTGTTGTAAGAAGTGGAATTAGGTTTGTGTGAGTTTGTTGAAAGATTACTTTCTTGCTTCTTCTAGAGTGTAGTTTTGCTCTTTATGTTGGTATTTTCCATCTATTATCCTTTCTAGGGCTGGATTTGTGAAAAGATATTGTGCGAATTTGGTTTTGTCATGGAATATCTTGTTTTCTCCATCCATGGTAATTGAGAGTTTTGCTGGGTATAGTAGTCTGGGCTGACATTTGTGTTCTTGTAGGGTCTGTATGACATCTGCCCAGGATCTTCTAGCTTTCATAGTCTCTGGTGAGAAGTCTGGTGTAATTGTGATAGGCCTGCCTTTATATGTTATTTGACCTTTTTTCCTTACTGCTTTTAAAATTCTTTCTTTGTTTAGTGCATTTGGTGGTTTTGATTATTATGTGACAGGAGGAATTTCTTCTCTGGTCCAGTCTATTTGGAGTTCTGTAGGCTTCTTATATGTTCCTGGACATCTCTTTCTTTAGGTTAGGGTAGTTTTCTTCTATAATTTTGTTGAAGGTATTCACTAGCCCTTTAAGTTGGGAATCTTCACTTTCTTCTATACTATTATCCTTAGGTTTGGTCTTCTCATTGTGTCCTGGATTTCCTGGATGTTTTGGGTTAGGATCTTTTTGCTTCTGGCATTTTCTTTGACTGTTATTTCAATGTTTTCTATGGTATCTTCTGCCCCTGAGATTCTCTCTTCTATCTCTTGTATTCTGTTGGTGATGCTTGTATCTATGACTTCTGATCTCTTCCCTAGGTTTTCTAACTCCAGGATTGTCTCTCTTTCTGATTTCTTTATTGTTTCTATTTCCATTTTTAGATTCTGGATGGTTTTATTCATTTCCTTCTCCTGTTTGATTGTGTTTTCCTGCAGTTCTTTAAGGGATTTTTTGTGTTTCCTCTTTAAGAGCTTCTAGCTGTTTACCTGTGCTTTTCCTGTATTTCTTTGAGGGAGTTATTTATGTCCTTTTTAATGTCCTCTATCATCACCATGAGAAGTGATTTTAGATCTGAATCTTGCTTTTCTGTTGTGATGGGTGTCCAGAACTTGCTATGGTAGGAGAATTGAATTCTGATGATGCCAAGTAACCTTGGTTTGTGTTGCTTTTGTTCTTATGCTGGCCTCCAGCCATCTGGTTGTCTCTAGTGCTACCTGCTCTGGCTAAATCTGACTGGAGCCTGTCCTATCTGTGATCCTGGTTGTGTCAGAACTCCTTAAAGTCTCTGTGATCCTGTAATTCTAGGATCCTGTGATCCTGGGCGTGTTAGAGTGCCTGGGAATGGAGCTTCCTTTAGGTGTTGTGGGACTGGCTGCAAAATTTGTGCCCAAGGTCTGCTCAGAGCACCAGTCCACACAGACTGGAAGGAACCCATGTCAGTGGGCTGGCAGAGGTCCTGTGTTCCTGGGTCCTGCTGGTCCCAGTTACTCCCGGTGTTGGGACAGATGTTGTGTCCTCCTCACTTCTGATCCTCTGATCCTGGGCGTGTTAGAGCGCCTGGGAGTTGAGTGTTGTGTGGAATTTGCACCCAAGACCTGCTCAGGGCACCAGCCCTGACAGACCAGAAGGAACCCATGCCACTGGGCTGATGGAGTTCCTTGACTGAAGATTCTTTAATTTTTATTTTAGATAGGACCCCTCCCCATATCCTTGGCTGGCCCCAAAGGGTGGCGAACCTCCCACCTTTGCCTACTGACCACTGAGATTGTATGTGTGCGGCCCTGGCTTTTGTTACTTATAAGGCAGCTCTACAAAAGGAATGTGATACAGCAATACTGATGCCCCCATTCCCTGCAGCAACATCTCAGTGTGAATGCTTGGATAGAGCTGGGGTCTCCTACTACACAGTAAAGTTGTGGCTGAGTTTTATCTGTGAATAATGAAGATTCCGTTCTAGAGTCTGTCTAGAAGGGTAACCACAGACATGTGAATTTATATAATTGGTGGTCAGTTTTGAGTGGTTTTCAACTTCAACATTGGTAACTATAAAGATCAGTCAAGCCGGGTGGTGGTGGCGCACGCCTTTAATCCCAGCACTTGGGAGGCAGAGGCAGGTGGATTTCTGAGTTCAAGGCCAGCCTGGTCTACAGAGTGAGTTCCAGGACAGCCAGGGCTATAACAGAGAAACCCTGTCTCAAAAACACCAAAAAAAAAAAAAAAAAAAAAAAAAAAAAAAAAAAAAAAAGGATTAGTCAAAATTCAGTTTTTTTATGTTGTAAAATTAAGTTGCTTTTCAATAATATAATGACCTAAAAAATGATCAAATAACAAATTAAGATATGAACATTTAAGGATCTTTAACATGTCATTTAGTTTTTCTCAGAAAACCATTTTATTTCCACTAGGATAAACTAAACACACTTCTGCCAAAACAAAGTCCAGCCATTTTAAACAGTCATTGTCTCTGAACAGTCTGAACAGTATTCAACTTCTCATCACTGTTTTGGATAAGCTTTTTGTCATGTAACTACCCTAGGTCTGCTACTTCACTAAACTCAGTTTTGTTTGTGGAGTTCCACTAAGCATCACATTTCCTTGCTGGGGCTTGTTACACTCCATTATATTCAACCGTAATATAAAATGGTCATGAGCCCATTCTCCCACTTGTCTTTTGTTTACTCCCATTATGGGGCTTTCAGAATGTGACCACAGTATACAGCTATGCTGCTGGTACTGAAGAGGTCAGCTCAGGACCTTTGGAAAATTCCACCAGGCACTCCCCACCCCCCCAACCCCGGGAAGAGAGAGGTTATAGAGCATGTAGATACCCCTCCCGTCTGGAAGGGAGGGGGGGACCATTGGCCACCTGCAGAGATCAATCAGTTTAAAAGTCACACTGTTCAGCCAATCATATTGTGCCTAGCTGCTGATGCTCTATTCCACCCCTGGAAACTGTATAAAAACATGCTCACTGGAAGACATAGGTTGCTGCCTCTCCTTCAGGTACAGGTGCACTGGAACAATAAATTCCTCTTGCTTTTGCATTGATCCCTGGCTCCAAGTGGTTCATTCAAAGGGTCCCCGGTAGCTAAGGCTCGTCAGATTCTTACAGCACAATACTGGTACTGTTCTAGAATTTCACTAGCATGACTTAACTCTCACAATTACTATGAGGCAGGGCTTATCATTTTCCTATATTAGGCAAACTCATTCAAGATTACCTGGTGGGGTGGCTCCCCCTCCCACTCATTTTTGAACTGGTACAGCTGTTTGAGAAGGGTTAAAGGTGTGGCCTTGTTAGAAGAGGTTTGAGCTCTTGCTACTGCCAATTAGGTTTCTCTTTCTTTGCCTCATGTTTGCAAATCAAATGTGAGCTCTTAGTTACTGCTCCAGAGCCTGCCTGCCAGCTGCTGCCATGCTCCCTGTCATGTTGGTCCCGATCTCCGCCTCAGAAACTTCAGGCCCCAATAAACTCTTACTTCTGTAAGATGCCTTGGCTGTGGTGTCTCTTCACAGCAATAGAAAGGTTAACTACAACACTGAACAAGGTTAGGATTTATAGTACAAATTTAGCTAGATTTTTAAAAAATAGTCAAAAGAATAGCATGAAAGTAGTAAGTTGAGTGAAAAGTAAAACCAAAGAAGCCAACAATGTGAGAGAGATTTAAAAAATAATCTAACAAAAAATTTAAAACAGCCATGATAAAATGCTTCAATGAGCAAATGCAAATGCACAGAAGTGAAAAACAGAGAGCCTCAGCAAATAAAAAGGTCTGAAGAAAGGAGGAAAAGGGTAGGCAGGCTGGTGGGCAGAGGTGGAAGGAAGCCATTTAGTCTCAAGGCTCCCTGAGGGAAAGAGAAAGGAGGAGGAGAGAGGTAGGCAGAGAGCAGAAGAGAAGCAGAGATAGACAGGCAGACTGACAGATATACAGACTACAACATCCAAATGGAAAACTTAAAAAAAAAAAAAAACTGTAAAAAGAGCAACAAGGTGAGTAGAGGAAAGAGCAGATCTGTGCCAGCTCACAGGACGAGACTGTCACTCCATCAGATCTGTGCCAGCTCACAGGACGAGAGAGACTGTTACTCCATCAGATCTGTGCCAGCTCACAGGATGAGACTGTCACTCCAGCTATAGTGCATATGCGACTGACCTAGTCATTCCCAGCCACCCCATTACTAGACTGTCACGGTAGCACATACAGCCCAGAAATCTCATTTCCTCACTAATGGACCCAATGTGATATGAGGAGGGAAATGGGAAAAATGGCAGAGGGCTTTAATTAGGGAGGAGGGAGGTCAATCAGAAGAAGAGGGAGAAATAGAGGAAGATGGGAGGAGAGGAAAAATGATCACTTAAGGATGTTTGAAAAGCCAGAAGATTTTTATTTACTTAATAAAATTATATATAACATGTATGTGTGTATGTGTGTATATGTATATAGTTATGTCATTTGGGCAGACAATGATCCCCACTAAGAGAGCCACGGCCTAACAGAAACTGCAGTACTAGGCATGAAAAGTTCCATGTTTAGTTGTTGGTCAGGGAAGTCCAAGATTTTCTCAAAATATCATAGGTTATTGCTGTTGGTCTTGGTTGCCCCCAAGAAGTTGAAGACATTATGCATTTTGGAAATAGGACTTGGATGATCCAAGTTAAATCTGACCTGAAAGTCTTGTCCTTGAGGACTAACATTCATAGGGTCAGAAGGTGCCATACAAGACTCCAAGGACGGGAAGCCACTAATAGTCCTACCCAGCTGTGACCCTATGGATCACAAGAATGACCAATCAGAATGACAAAATAGCCTTGAGGGTGCACAAGTGGTACACATACTTTGGTGGTAACCAACAGCTCTCTTTTGGACTTAAGGATCATTCAATATGAGGGAAATCATGCCCGGTACTGGAAACAAATACAACTGCCTGGGGCTAATGAGGTCATGGATCTTAGAGGAGAACCTACTACTACTTTACTAGACCCTAATCCCTAACTTCATTCTAAAACATATCCTTATACCCAACAGGTACATATAATACTTACCTCTAATTGATGAACCTTCTCTGTAACATATGGAGACTATTACAGAAAAGCACAATTGTTCAAAACACAGAGAACAACTGATCACAAAATGACCAGACCCAGAGAATATTTCTACAGCACAATTCCTGCATCTAAGGCTTAAAGACCATTGCAGAACAAGAAACTTAAAGACTTCAAAACCCAGGGGACTAGTAAATCTACTGTGAGACTGTGTCTTCTAGAATGACAAACTTTACTCATGATACCTCAGCAATGTGGCTATCTAAACAAGACCTGAAGAAAAACAACCTCAATAAACACGCTAATGTGAAAGGGGTGGATTTCACTGGGCATATGCTCAGGAGTGGTATAGCAGAGTCTTGAGGAAAAATATTAAAAGCTGCAAGGGAAAAAGTCCAAGTAATATATAAAGGCAGACCTGTCTGATTTATACCTGACTTCTCAACAGAGACTCTAAATGCCAGAATGGCCTGGGAAGATGTCTTGCAGACTTTAAGAGACCACAGATGTCAGCCAAGAGTACTATACCCATCAAAACTTTCAATCACCGTAGTGGAGAAAACAAGATATTCTATGACAAAACCAAATTTAAACAATATCTATCCACAAATCCAACCCTACAGAAGATAACTAGAAGAAGAACTTCAACCTAAGGAAACTAACTATACCCAAGAAAACACAGGATATAAATAATCCCATACCAGCATGAACAAAAGAAGAGAAGTGCACATGAATGCGCATGCACACGAATGCGTGCGCACACACACAGACAGAGACACACACACAGACACACACACACACACAGACACACACACACACACACACACACACACACACAGTACCACCACCAACATCAAAATAACCCTAACTCTAACCCTAACCCTAACCACACCACTAAAACACTTGCTCAGCTGTCTTCATAGTTAGGCAAATGGATGGAACTAGAAAACATTATCCTGAACGAGGTAAGCAGACCTTTAAAAACCACACACAAAAACCAGGCGAATAGTATGTACTCACTTATAAGTGGATATTAACCATAAAGTAGAGGATATCCATGTTACCAATCCACAAACCCAAGATATTAAGTAACAAGGAGGGCCTAAGGGAAGATATCTGAATCTCACTTAGGGAGGAAACTGGGCAGGAGAGGGGATGGGAAGGGGAACTGGGTCGGGGTAAGGCATAGTTTGGGGGGAGTGGCTGGTAGAACAGAAATTGGTAGGAAGGCATCTCTGGGACTATCTGGAGACCCAGAATGGGGAAGGCTTCTAGGAGCCTAAAACTCTTAGCAGTGGGGCATATGCACACTGATGTGGCCATTTCCTGTAGCCAGGCTGGACTTCTATTCTAGTAGAGGGATAGGGACCCCAGCCCACCCACAAAACTTTCCACCCAAAATATGATCTGTCTACAAGATGCATAGGGATAACGACAGAGCAGAAATTAAGGGAACAGTCAACCAATAACTGGCCCAATTTGAGACCCACCTCATGGGAGAGAGCCAACCCCTGACACTATTAATGATGCTCTACTATCCTTGCAGACAGGAGCCTAGCAAAACTGTTTTCTGAGAGGCTTCATCCAGCAACTGACAGAAACAGATGCAGAGACCCCCAGCCAAACATTAGGCAGAGCTCAGTGAGTCTTGTGTAAGAGTGGAGGGAAGGATTGAGGAAGCTAGAAGAATGTTATAAGAACACTACAAGAAGACCTATAGAGTAAACTAATCTGGGCACATGGGGCCTCCCAGACTGAACCACCAACCAAAGATCATGTAGGAGGGTGGACATCAGCCCCTCACACAATTATAGCAGATGTGCAGCTTGGTCTTCAAGTGGGAACAACTGGAGTGGGGCTGTGTCTGACTAGGTTGGCTGCCTTTGGTCTTCAA
>NW_022196896.1:45299844-45302110 GCF_008632895.1 Mastomys coucha
CTGCCTTTGGTCTTCAGGTGGGAACAACTGGAGCGGGGCTGTGTCTGACTAGGTTGGCTGCCTTTGGTTTCCTTTCCCCCAGCTGACGACTTGATGTGTGGGGGAAGGAAGGATGATGAGGACAAGACACTGAAGACACTGGGAGAAGGGAAGGGTGGATAAGATCAGGGTGTAAAGTGAATAAATAAATTAATTAATGGGAAAAGAAAACCCAGCATACTAAAGCTTTAATGTATACTAATGACATTGAATTAAAAAAATCTAAATATACAAATTAAAAAGATTGGCATTTTATGCTTGAACATATGGCCACAAGAAGCTCATGTCAAAAATAATGATATAGGGAAGTTTAAAAATAAAAGAATGTGGGAAATAGATAAACCATGTAACCATTGATTAAATCAAAGTTGAAGAATCTATGGCTGGGTCCATTCTTCCCATATAACTATAAAGAATACAAACTTAAGCTGGAGACTAAGCAAACCTGGCAAACAAGAACAATTTCCCTCTGAAATGAATAATATAGATGACTTTTGCTCTCAGCTCCTGGGAAGCAACTTCTAAAGCGCCCTCAAATTTCCTACATGAAAAGAGTGTCTGTTATTCTTGGTGGGTATGATGGCCCGCACAAAAGTTTATGCTAGTTAGATGACTAATCGTAAGCCTGTGGTTAGTGGAGGGTGAAGCAGGAGAATAATGGGGATTGGTGGGGGTCCTGGACATCATGTCTGAAAGACTAGGCACACAATTAGCCTCACCTCCAAAGGCTTAAGGTCAGTGCCAATTTCACAGCCAATGAGATTCAATTCAATCATGTCAACATAATAAAGCCCAGTAAACTATGGGCAACTCTGGAGGTTGGGTGGGATTTGTTTCCTATACACTGTGGTGTATCTCCTATATACTCTGTTACAGAGATGTCAATTTCAGGATGGGAACACCTGAAGAGTCACACCTTTAGCCCCTCTAAACTTTAGCCAGTGTCTCTCTTCTTCTGGCCTCCAAACCACAAAGTGCTCTTCTTTATCAGACGCCAAGATGGCTTAGATAATGCAGTTTCCCAGAGAGGAAAACAACAATATCTTCTAGACGGAGCCAACTACCAGAACTTCTCATTTATCTTGGCTCCAAGCTGTAGAAGCAAAATTCCTGATATATGAAGCCAAGATGTTGGAAGATTCCTTCCACACAGCTGTAACCCATAAAGTAGTAGTCTATACAGGCAGAGCAGGCTGAGAATACTTAAGCACCAACACTTTCTTCCCCATACAAGGGAAGTCCCATATCAGAATATAAAAACCAAGAGTATCAGAAACTGCCTTCTGTACCTGGCAACTTGATCATGAGCAGAATCATCATCCTGAGAGAAGTGGGCCACTCCATCAGATTTCCATCATGGGGCACTGGCTTCATGATTGTGCCCAAAGAGAGAGGCAGTCCTCTTAAGGACAGCATACTGAAGCTCTCCAAAACAAAGTGACTTTACTTGCTACAGGACATGAGAAAATTCAAGCCACTGGGCACTCTTGAAAACACTGGCATCTTTGATTATAAACAACTCATGGAAGTGTGGGGTTTCTTAAAGTTAGCCCATCACTGCCTCCCTTGTCAAAAAGAACCATAAAAGACAGACTCAAGAAGCACACATATATACACATATAGATTTAGATATAGATTTAGATATAAATAGAGATAGATAGATACATATGATGCACAGATTACAACTCCAGTAAGAGAACTCAGGGTCCTTGCGGTACACCAACTAAGCACAAAGCCAAGAGCTGATACTGAAGCAAGTCGAAAGGCAATTCCACGTCACCCTCAAAGTAGACATAGTTCCAGGAAAGAACACTGCATCACAAACAATTCTCTTGGGTAAATGGTGGAGTATGCTTCCACCATTATAAATGTTTAAAGAGCTGAGTTAATAACTAGTCGAGTGTTTGCTTCTTCTTTTTTTTTTAGATATTTTCTTTATTTACATGTAAATTTATCCTTTCCCAGTTTCCCCTCCAAAAAACAAACAAACAAACAACAAACAAAAACAACAAAAACAAACCCCTGTTGCCTCCCCGTCCCCATGCCTGCCACCTCACCCTCTCCCATTTATTGGCCCTGGCATTCCCTTACACTGGGGCACAGAACCTTCACAGGGCCGAGGTCCTCTCCTCCTATTGATGATCAAAATTGCAATCCTTTACTATACACATGCTGCCAGAACAATCAGACCCACCATGTGCAGTCTTTGGTTGGTGGCTGAGACCCT
>NW_022196896.1:45302854-45317737 GCF_008632895.1 Mastomys coucha
TTTTGATTTGCATTTCCCTGATGACTAAGAATGTTGAACATTTCTTTAGGTGCTTCTTAGCCATTCAGTGTTTATCAGTTGATAATTCTTTGTTTAGCTCTGTACCCCATTTTTAATAGGGTTATTTGGTTCTCTGGAGTCTAACTTCTTGAGTTCTTTGTATACATTGGATATTAGCCCTCTATCAGATATAGGATTGGTAAAGATCTTTTCCCAATTTGTTGGTTGCCGTTTTGTCCTATTGACAGTGTCTTTTGCCTTACAGAAGCTTTGCAACTTTATGAGGTCCCATTTGTCAATTCTTGATCTTAGAGCAGAAGCTATTGGCGGATCAGGGAACTCCACATCAAAGCAAATACATTGAAACTAATAGAAGAGAAAGTGGGGAAGAACCTCGGGCAAATAGGCACAGGAGTGTTTGCTTTTTAAAAATCTTACTCAGAGTGTGTGCAATCCTGGTACAACCTGGACGCTGGGTGCAGGAAAGGAGGAGGCAGTTTCCCCTGACAAGTTGCATGGTCTGCAACTTGAATCTTGTACACTCTGATTATCTGAAGGTCTGGCTGCCCTGGGGACTGGAGCAGAGTGATAAGTTGGGTAGTGATGGAGTAAATATACTTTGACTGTCTGTTTAGCTACAGAGGATGGAAAAGGCAGCTTTGCTGGCTGTGGTAGAGCCAGAGAATCTACAAAGCAACAGACATGTGCAAAGAAAGAGCTAGAAAGTTAAAGTAAGAAGTAGTAGGCTGGTCACTCTGGCCACTCTGGAGCAGCCACTCACTTCACCCATCAAGGTTTCAGCATCCTGCCAAATCAAACCCGGGTCACTGTGGATAGTCTCTCTCTGTACAAAGTCAGCCTGTAGACATTGTGAGGGTGGCCAGTTCTTCCAATACAGGTTAAGAAACAAATAAAAAACTAGGAACCATGGCTGGGATAAAGAAACCTTCAGAAACGTATCCAAATGGAAGCCCATGGTCTTTGACATGGGTGAACATAGTGGATAATGGAAGAGGGCATTCTCTCAACAATGATGCTGAAAAAACCAGACACCCACTATACACAAAACAACTTAAATACATTAAAAACTTAATTATAACTCCAGAGGCTATAAAACTCATAGAAGAAATACAGTGGTAAAATTTCATGATAGTGAACATTAGGGGGTGAAGCTAAAAGTATAGACAAGGGAAGAATAGACAAATAACTTCTAATTGTATTTTATTCCATTTATTTACTGTGCGTGCACACATGTAGAGGTTAGAGGATCACTTGTGTAACTCTTGTAAAACTCTTCTCTTCCACCCAGTACGTTCTGGGGGTTAAACTGAGGACACCAGTCTTAGCAACAAGTACCTTCAGCCCCTGAACTATTATTTTACCAAACCCATAAACTGCTTCTTCTATACACCTAAAGAAAAATATCAATAGAATAAAAATGAAGGTGCAAAAAAATGAGAGAAAATATTTGCAAACAAAGTATCTGATATATGACCAATCTCTAAAATGTATCGAGGACTCCTACAGGGGAACGGGAAGGATGGGCTCAGAGGTTGAGGGCACCTGCTGCTCTTCTGGAGGACCTGGGTTCACTTCCAATCACCCACATGGAAGCTAGCAACAGTTTGTAACTCCTGTTCCAGGAGATCTGATGCCCCTTTCTGGTTCATGAATGGTTACTGCACTCATGAGGTACACAGACATATATGCAGGTAAAACACCCATACACAGAAAATAAAATCTCAAGAAAGAGAACTCCTACAAGTTACTATCAAAGACAAACAAGAATAAAGTTAAAAACTAAACAACAGACTGAGGTAGACATATCTGTACATAAGACATGGAAACAATGCAGGAGGAGAGGATTATCAGCTGTAATCATTAGCAAAGTATGACTGGAAACCACGACGAGGCAGAGACAGGTGTGTAAGACAGCTATTAGAAAAGCTAAACAGTTAAACAACAAATCCCCTAACTTAACAATCACAATGATAGCAGATGTCTCAACTGTTGCAAGCATGTGTAGTCATTTCAACAACATGCCCTATTAGTGACAGTGCAAAGACACAGTATCTGTGGGACACATGGAAGTTTCTCAAAAAATGAAAAATACACCTGTAACTCCACCACTGAAAATAAAATCTACAGGAAGTAGGTATGGTGCTGTACTCATCTGAAATTCTTTCTTTTTCTCATACATTTTTAATGTATGAGATTTTATGTATGAATTTATCCTGATCTCAGTTTTCCCTCCTTCCTCTCCCTTCCCTTTCCCAGTCTTTCTTCATACTTTCCTTCTCCCCAGACTCCCCTTTCCCTCCTCAGAAAAGAGCACACCTCCTAGGAGCATCAAAGGAGCACTGCCACACAAGCTCCAGTAAGACCGTCACCTCAAGGGTCTCCCTAGGAAGGGGAAACAGAATAGATTCCACGGGGGTACTAGGGACAGGTGGGTTGGGAATAGGAGGAGTCGGGTGCAGGACTTGGGAAGGGCAGGAGGGAGAAAATACTGGAAGAAAAATGACTGGAATTGGAGGTATTTTGGAGTCAAGGTGGAAGCCTAGTGCAACGGAAAGTCAATGGACTCTATGACTCTACTACCTTAGCAAAGACTCCTAGTAATGGGGGAAGGACACCCCGAAGCAGCCATCTTCTGTAACCAGGCAAGGCCTCACATGGAGGGACTGGGACACTAACCCAGACACAAAGCATTCAACCTAAAGTTTGTCCTGCCTTCAGAGTGTTCTGGAACTAAAACTCTGAAGAATTTTCATAGAGAGACTTTACCTGGCAGTTGACGGGAGCAGATGCAGAGTCCCACAGCCAAACATTAGGTGGGCGTTTGGGGAGTTGTGCAGAGGAAAGGACCAAAGGAACCACAGTGGTCAGGAACACCATGAAAATGTGAGGACACAGTCTAAAGGATCAACAGACTGGGACTCATGGGGGCTTACAGAGATCAGAGAGCCTGTAGGGTCTGACCTAGGTCCTCTGCATATGCGTTATGACACCTTGTGTTCTGTGGGAATCCTGCTGGTGTGAGTGGGGGCTGTCTCTGACTCTTTTGTCGACTTGTGGGACCTTTCTTTCTTGCTGGGCTGTCTCATCCAGCCTTGAGGTGAAATACTCTCTCTAAGTCATGAAACAGAAACAACATACATGCCCCTTGCAAGATAAAAGGATAAAGAAACTGCAGTGTATACAGAATCCCTCTGAGGCACTATTTTAAGGAAACACTGTCACATGCTATGAATATTATATTAAGTAAATAAGTCTGTCACAGAAGTAAATACCACATGCTGCCACTACAGGAGTTACCTAAATCACATAAATCTATAGAAACTCAGTAGAGCAGTGCTTGCGAGGAGCTAAGGAGAGGAAGGGGGACAGTGCTGGTCAGTGGGAAGGAGCTCCAGTCACACAGAGTGAAGAGCTTCTAAGAATCTGCTGTATGACAGTGCACTTACCTTTAACAAAATGTAGTGTCCATTTAAAAAAAATCATTAAAATGGTAGATCCTCATGTATTTTACAATAAAAATACAGAATTAAAACTTTTTAAATGGTTAAGAAAAAAATCTGGAACGATAGCACAAGGTGTGACAAAGTCTAAGACAATATTAGAGGTATATTGCTAGACTAGGGCCAATAATCTGAGCTTGAGTTAGGGCAGCATATAATCTCTTTAAATCTGATATTTTCATCTGTAAAATGAACTAGGCTAGAAAAATCTGAATGTATTTCAAATCTAATAGCCCATGTATCATCTTAACAGAACACAGAAATCTTGGAATAAAAAATAGATTTGAATAGTTGTTCCCCTAAAAGACAGTTGAGTGTTTTTGAAAAGGGGCTATTATTGATTTTTTTATATAAATCTTAGAAAAATCAAGTAATGCAGACATCTGTCCCACTGATATAATAATAGTTAAACAAACACTCCACATAGTTTCTCAGTCAGTTAATATTTTTGCATGACTCACCCAAATATAAATGAGTTATTTGAAACAATAGTTTGGACATTTTCTATGTTATAAAACATCCTAAGTGGTTTAAGAAAGATTCTGATATATAAAACATTCTTTTAAAGCATGAATACCTCACTTCAGTGGAATTCTTAAAAACTTTGGTTTTTTTTTCTCCATTATCAGTATATAGTATATCTAGAAATAAATACGCCATCTGGTAGCAAATGCAAAGACTTTGAGATGAGAAGACACAATTTCAAGTCATCACTGCTATCTCTGGAAACACAGAGTTACCAAGCCTCAGTTTCCCTGTTTGTACGATGAGAAGCTGCACATTCCTGGACTCCTGGTGTTGTCCTATTAGTATGCAAAGGACAAAGTGACCTCCTCTAGATGCTCTGTATGCCTATGATGGTTTTGCTCTGACTAAGTCCAATACTTCACTGAGTAGCAGTGGCAAAGACAGAAACCCTTGTCTTATACTCTTGCGGAATTGAGTTTAGCTTCTCCATATTTAGTGTGATTCAGTTAGCCCTTCTCATGCTGACATATTCCTTCTGTGCCCAATTTTTCAAAGTTATCATAATGTTCAGTTTTATTATATTTTCTGGTTTTAATGATTAAAACTTTCAGTCACAATATTAAGATATTTATTAATTTGCATATATTGAACCACTCTTCCATCTATGGATGAATCCTACTTGATCATGGCTTATCTCCTTTCCTTGTGTGCTCTTGAATTCAATCAATCAATATGTTGATAATTTCTACATATATGTTGGGATATTGGTGTATTGTTTTTGTTTGTTGTATTCTTTAGTTTGTTATTAAGATAATGATACACTCATGGAACCAGTTTGGAAGGATATCTCCCCTGCTTCAATATTTTGGGATAGTCTAAGAAGAATTTAATGGTAGTCTTCTTTTTGTGCATGTTAAATATGATCACTGGTAGGGACAGACACACTTCTATTAATCTCTTAAATTTTCTGATAGTGATGCCCATTTCTGTTCCTTGGGTTCATCTTTTGAGCTGTGGTGGTTCTCTGAACTGCTGAAGCCTGCATCTTTGGTTCTCTTCTCCTTTCTATCCGTACTCTATTGTTGAGTTCTACATCTGCACAGGGAAGTGTCCACTCTTTGGTTTCTAGTATAGGATTCCCTTGAGCACTCAGAGCAGGGCTGATGTGGCGGGATGAGTTTCCCCTGACTTTATCTTCACACCTTTGTTCCTGTAGAGTATATTTATTTGGTACAATGTTCATAGTTGGCGTTTTTTTCTCTCTGGATTTTTTTATTCTCCTGTTTCTTCTTGGCCTGCAGGTATTCTTTTGCAGGCTATCACACCATCTCAGCCATCTCATACATCTCATGTCCCCATACTGGTACATGTACATGGGTAGGCCACTTACCTCAACTAACATTATAGAATGATTTTCATAGTAACACCGGCTTTGTTGGCAACGTGCCTAGGCTACTGATGGACATGTTGCCTTGGCTTTGTTTCCAACTGGGCATAAAGTCCACATTGTCTCTTTAACTACAAGCAACACTGTGTTCTCTATCGGCATCTTGACGGCCTAAGCCCCAGGGGATGCAGTGACAAACTACCAGCTGGATAGAACTGCCTTAGTTAAGGTGGGTATGGTGTAGAATGTGCTGTAAGGCCACAATCAGTTTCCAAAGGCTGTGTGAAGGCCGGGCCACCCAGCATGTCTAGATGGGTGTGACACAGCAAAAAAATCTATGTATATGTATAAATACATGAAAGAGTCTGCAGGTCATAACACATTATATGAAAAAGGAAAAATATTTTAAAAATAGATCTGAGGAACCAGAAGATTAAATATTTACATTTTCAAATACATACATATATATATGTACACACACACACACACATATAGAGAGAGAGAGAAAAAGAGAGAGATTCAAAAACAATATATAAGCTTCAATGAGTTACTTGGAAGGCAGGACAGAATCTTTGCTAATGAGGTCAAAAGCAGGGGAAACCCACCACACCCTGTGTTTCTTGAATTTTAAATTTTCCTTATTTAAAATATGTGCTCATTTGTTTTTGTCACTTTATACAAATGTATACATATCTGGGAAGAAGGAATCTCTTACTGAGGAAATACTTCAGTAGGATTCACCTGAGGCCATGTCTATGGGCCATTTTCATAATTGACTGCCGTGAGTGGTCCCATCCCTGAACAAGTGGTCCTGGGAATTATAAAAAAGGTAGCTGAATGTGAACCGGAGCTTTCTTCCATGGTTCCTGCCTCCACTTCTACTTGAGTTCCTGTAACTTTAATTTTTTCAAGGTCTACTTTTAATGATAGTTCTTGAATACTTCCCTTCTAGCCTACCACCTACCAGAGGTAGTAGAAAAGAAAGCAGACCTATTAAATAATTCGTTCTTTGGAGCAAATCCTATCTGCGTTATCAGGAAATCAACAGTTCTTCAGTTCATAGGAGTCATTCACAAACACTTCAAGGATACATCAGTAGTTCAGTTCAGTAGAGTTAGGATAGCAGCACTGGTGATAACTTCCTAGTAGAGACAGACAGGCCCCAGCCTCAGCATGAGTCAGCAGTAGGGACCAGGGTCAAAAGGAATGCCAGGAAAAGTTCTCTGTTGTACCTCTCCCAGTAAGGAGAAGATCAGCAAAGATGTAAGACCAACAAACATTGTACAGTTAGTTAGCTCTATAAGCAAGCCAAGTTCAGCCTCCATCACTGTCCATCGAGTTTTTTATACTCCCTGTATCAGCTGACATCACTCTGCCAATCAGCCTGAGTCCTCAGAAGTAGCAAGAAACTGCAGCACAGCACCAGAACTTTTTGGTGTGTTTCTCTCTATGGAGTCCTGACAAATGAAGCTCAACTAACCACTATATGCATGAAAGCAAAGACTTAGCAATCAGAGCCACTCATGTACTGTATCTGATTTAAGAATCTGTGGTCTGGGGTTGACTGGGCTGAAAAATCAGCTGTGATTAACAAGAGATCAACATTATTGAGGCAAAATCTCTGTCAATTATTTCATTAGGGACAACAGGACCACCACAAAGTGTGGTCCAGCGGAGGACCAAGGATGCAGCTCAAATTGGAAGCAGAATTTGGTAATGTGTAAGTCTCTCAGGTGGAACTGGGTTTGAGGCACGAAAGGGCCATGGGGAACAGCTGAAGCTTGGCGCTGTGTAGGCTCAGATGGCATGGTGGAGAACCAGCTTCAGTTGCTGTGGAGACCCCAGAATGATGGAGATGCCAGAACTTTGGAAGAAATGTCAAAAACAGCAGCAGCTATAGAACAGAGCTAATTTGAGCCTATGAGATAAGTTGAGTGTGCCAGGATTGGAGAGGTGGAGCTACCCCAAGCTCCCAGGAGCCTGGAAGACCATGAATGATTATCAGACTTTGAATACTGGGTTTTTTACACTGTTAAATTTTGGTTTTGCTTTGATCTGATTATAACTGTGCCCTGGCCAAGTAGTTCTGGATTCCATAAGGAAACTAACTGAGCAGACAGGGGAAGCTGCCCAGTAAGCTTTAGTCCACCACTGCTTCTGCTTCTGTTCCTACCTCAAGCACCTATCATGGCTTCCTTCAATGGTCGACTATAATCTGTATGTTAAATAAACCCTTTCTTCCCTGAGTGGGCTTTTGTGAGTGTTTTTATCATAGCAAAGAAAATCAAACTATGACATGGGAATAGGGAAAGAACTTAAAGGAAGGGAATGAGGGGAGATTTGATCAAAATACATTAATACATCATGTATGAACTCTCAAACAACAAACTTAAAAAAAAAATAGTACTAGAAGTCCTAGTCAGAGTACAGTAAAGAAAGAAAAAGTAATGAAGCTAAAAAGGAAGTGCAAAGTGCTGTACTTCTAAATAGTAAAACTTTACATTAAAAACAAAACCAGAAAACAGGAAGACTATGAAAAAGAAAGGAAAGCAGAGGTGCTAAGTAACGTGTACAGCGCACAAGAGGCTGGCAGTCTGTCCAGCATGGACGCACAGGATGGTGTGGCCCGCTGGCTTTGGAATGTGCTGGTTTAATGCAGCGTGTATAGGACACAACTGATAAACAATGTCGGTAGCTCAGTAAGCTAGGTAAAGGCCAGCCAGAACTTGATCCTATCCCAATAGAGCGTTCTAGGTCATCTCTGACAAGCTAGGAAGACCCACACACTTCACAAGAAACTTTTTAAAAGGTTAAACAAAAATGTAATAAAATGCCTCAAAATAATCTTTTAGTTGGGTGGATTTGGCACATTCCAGAGAATACCTTTGAGCTTAGTCCAATTTTGAATTAAGCCAGAGTTCACCTTTAAGAAACAATGAACGTGTTTTTAAGTAAAACTCTGTATTAATAAGAAACATGGATATGAGTACAAAAAAAGATTATCAACTGAACTATATCTAACTGTTTTACAAACTGTCCCATGAGCCATCAGCAGATCTTTAAAATGAGTCATTCAACTGTAAAACCCAACTTTTTATGTCTGCCAAGCATAAAATTGCCCTATGCTAAATTTAACACAAATTTCACATGTAAGAGTAATGTGTTCCTGTTCTTCAACATAATTATGACAGCGATTCAAAAGGTAAAAAATACACTTAGAACAGTCTACCTTCTGATAAAGTTTAGTAAATGAAGCAAGCAAGCAACATACAAAAATTAGGTCCATATTTTAAAGCTGCAGGCAATCAAGCCAAGAAAGTAAGTTGAGGAACCAGGCTATGTAATCACAATCACTTGTAAAATAATCATTTAAACTATTTTTTAGTTGTAATTGTTAGCAGTTTCTTATGATTGTAATCTTAAAAAAAAATTTCCACTACAAAAAATTAAATGCACATGTCCATTAACCTTTTTTTCTACTTATAGTTAAGTGCTAGTGTGCCAGATTAAAATGTCCTCCTTCCAACACCACACTCTATTAATTCTAGTACATTTGGTTCCCAGTTAATTTTGTATTATTTTTCCAAATAATGATTCACTAGAAACTGAAGTAATGAAGAGTTTTGGAAAGAAAACAGTGAAGGGGGGCCGTTTAGTATTTTCACTCAGCAGCACTCCTGTTTCAGATGCTCTTCAGTGCTGCTACGCGCTTTATATTGTTCATAGCTTCACACAGCAGTATGCTAACACTTTGCAAACAAAGCATGCTGAAGGCTCTATGGCATTTGTCAGTGAGAGGGTCAGCCCTGGGAGCCTGTTTCCTCATGACCCTCCAGCGATCCTGTTCACACCTGTTTCTGAGGAATGCTAACATGGGTAAAAATCATTTAGAGTAAGAACTTAAGTAGATGTTAATCAAAACATTACCATCAAAACTAAAATTAATTTTAAGAATTGATTTCTTACCTAGGTGATCAATTTATGAGCAGAAACTACTTTTTTCCTGATATTTTTAAGTGGCTGTCACCTGGCTTTAGGCTAATCAATAGGTGCCAACCCTGTGCCAAACTGCGCTGCCTTTAATCACTACAGTGACCTCGTCAGAGCTCTCAGTGTTAAAGAGTCTTTCCATCTGCCTCCCGACCTCTCACACCTGGTAAGAGGCCAGAGACACTCATATCAAACCTAGGCTTTAACTGTTAGAGACTAAAGAGATCCTGAATATTCAACAGTTTAGCTTTAGAAAGGTTTCAAATACTTTTATCACTTTTTACTTTTATGTGTAAAACAAAACCAATACGCATCCTTACACATTTCTGACCACTGAAACTCACCATCCTCTTGTGGTAACTCTTCCTATATTTGCAAGGAATGTACAATATTCCTCAGCAAATTAAAAATCAATAAATAAACCAGGGGCTGAAGCAATGACTCAGTGATTAAGAACACATGATGTTCTTGCTGACGCTTCAAGCTGGGTTCCCAGCAACCACATCAGTCAGTCAGTTTACCCGTAACTCCCAGGGATTCCTAGGGAATCTGATGTCCTATTCTGGCCTTCCCAGGCATTCACACATGAATGGCATTTTCTCACAGAAATGCACACATACACATAAATTAAAAAATAACCGATCTTAAAAAAATAAATAAAATAAACTCAACAAACATGTAACTCTAAGGGCCAAAATATCAATTGAATGAATGCAGCTTGCAGGTAGGTCATTTACAGTGTGTCAGATTACTAATTGTATGTCTTTCATATTCAAATATGTTATGTTCAAATTCTTTAAAAAAAACAATCAGTGACAAATATCAAGAGTAACCCATTCTTTGGCCAGAATGTGCATTCAAAAAAAAAAAAAAATCTGATAAAAAGTATAAGAATGGAATTTCGGTCAACATAAACAGCATTATACCCTTTTTGTAAAAAAGAAAGAAGGTATAGAAATGAACACTCATTACAAACTTACTGATAGATACTACGTGCTGAGTGCTTTAGATAAAACCTTAGTCGATTTAATGTTCTACATATCCTCTGACCAAGTAATTACAAACAAGTATGTTAAACACCAGAGGAATAAAGCAAAAACTTGGAGAATCCTAAACTGATCCACTTCTCCCAGGCTATGTGCTCAGCCCAAGTATCACCTGTGTATATAAAGTCCAAGGATCTATCTGCCCATTAATTTAAATTATTCCCAGAAAAGTAAGCAAGGTGTACTATCATCTCACTACAGTATTGCTTGAAGGAGGTTATTTTTGATGGTCCAAGAATTCAATTCTATGAACATGGTTTCAAAAGAATCATTTCTGATTTCCATGTACTTATATCAGATGGTGAGCTGCCAGTATTAAAGACGAAACCCTTTGTTATGACAATGTGCAGACTTAAGCTTTGCTAGCATTTAAATGAAAGAGGGATTTACACTGAAAAAAAAAAAAAAAGGATGCCTTTCAGGTGGCAGGGATGTTTGGTTTTTGAGATGCTGGCAATCTAGTCTAGGACATGGTGCATACCAGACAAGTGCTCTTCCACTAAGCAGTATTATTATCATGAGATATTGAAGAAAAATATCTAGAGGCTAGAGAGATGACTCAGTAGTTAAAAGCACTGGCTGCTCTCCAGAGGACCATGGCTTGATTCTCAGCACCCATCTGGAAGCTCAAACTGTCTATAAGTCCAGCACAAGGAGCCAATATCCTCATCCTGTCTCTGTGAACACCAAGAACACACTTGGTACACAGACATATATGCAAGCAAAGACCCATACACAGAAAAGGAAAATAAATACATTTTTAAAATGGCTTTTTTGAAAGAAAAATATATGTATGCTCAATGAAAAAGTATTTGAGCTACAATCATTTTAATTAAGTTGATTTTCAAGTGTCTGACTATCAGGAGGAACAAAGTTATGAAATTTCATATTTACAATCTAGTACTAACTTCATAGCCTTAAAAATTCTAAGCATTCAACAAAAATAAAAATGTATGTTACAATGCAAACAGTATAACAACTTGTATTTATAAGTAGTATAAATACAATATAAAATTATATATTATATATACCATATTTGTGTGTGTGTGTGTATGTATGTATGTATGTATAAATAGTATAAACGAGGTTTGGGGCTATAGCTCAATGACAGAATTCTTGTCTACTATGCAAAAAGGTCTGGGCTCACAAAAGAAAAGAATAAGTTCATATTAAAATTATATAAAAATTGTTTTATACCTAAGAATCTGGAACTATTAAAAAACTAATTGAGAGATAATGGACTTTTAGACTTGTATTTTATTATTTATAAGAACGTTACTTAAATTAAAAAAAAAAGACAACTTTTAAAGTATTATCCTCGTGTAGATTAATGGTACTAATCCTGTAGTGGCTTAAGGATTCAAGTGTTTATGTCTAAATTTCCCAGCTATTTACCAGTTTCAGGACAGCAAATATTGTTACTCCTATATTCTCTGCACAGAGGTTATTTTTGCATCTATGGGCTAGTCAGAACCAGTCAGGGTCAGAGATGACAACCCACTACATGTCACACAAAAAAATAGAAACTTACTGTTATTCGTTGGTTCAGGAAACCCAGGCTTTGGACCACTCCATCCTTTGTTTTCACCTGTCTGAAAGGTTAAATCAATTGTTACAACCTATAGACTCCGGCATATTAAAACAATGTTGACTGAACACTTTAGCAAAAGCAAAATTCTCCCCCATGGCTCTCGAGTGTCTCCTCTCTACCTCTCCCTCAGAGTGAGAACAAGTAGCCAGTGTGAGCAATGGTACACTGTCCCCATTCTACATGTGAGTATTCTACGTCTTTTGATACCCTGAGCTGCTTCCATTTTTAAGCATAAGCTTGCACATTTGTATGGCATCAAGAAAAACTGCCATATATAATATGCACTGCATAAAAATGATCAGTAATTCTTACTCAAAAAGTAAAGGAGTGTCTTCATCTACCCTAAAATCAAAATAAGAACAGAACTGTTACTGTGCCCACTCAGAAAACCTTTTGTTGACTATCACCAAAATATAATTGTATCAAATAATTAGCCAACATTATTTTTAAAGAGTTTTTGTTTTGTCTCTTTCATTATACATCTTACGGTGGTAAGGAAACATACTGGCAGAAGAAAAAGAAAACAATAAGCTAAGAATCATAAAACATGGTTGACACTGTCAACAAAACTGCAGCTTACCACGAACCAGGGTGCTTACCGTAACTCTTCAATTAGTACTCCTATCCCCATAGGACACAATTTCCTGTCGTTTTCACATTTACCCCTGCTGCCCTCCCGCCAAGAGATCACTGCTGTAAATCTTTGACTACAAAATTCTAATAATGATATTTTTTTTGAAACAGAAATTACTGTACAATAAAGCAGTCTAACAGTATTAACCACTAACAATTCTAAGATTTAAGACAAGATATATTTGGTAATGAGCTCATTGTTTTGTATGACTATAGGTAATCTCATTCACCCTCACAAAATCTAATGTGGTGTTGCTACCATTCTGACTTCTGAAGATGCAGACCAAACTGGTCTGAGGTCATGCAGCTGACAGGCAGTTCTCCTAAGTCAAGAGATAGAAAGCAACCATACTTTAAGGGTTGGGTTTTTTCTCTTCTTTTTTCTTTTGCAGTTGTTTTTGTTTTATATTAGGTGAAGTACCAGGTATTGAACCTTTGAATCCTGGGCCTTATGTGCAAGCTAGGCACGCGTTCTAACCACTGTACTACACTGATGGTCCACTTATTAGTCTTTTTATATAGAAAGGAATTAGAATCCATTGAAAAAAGACTATAGATGTGATGGATAAGTGTAAAGTGTACAAGTAAGAAGGAAAGAAAGAGCAGGATAAATAGCACAGTTTAAAACAAGAATGGCCTGGGCTGAAGAAACAGCTCAGTGGCTAACAGCACCTGCTGTTCTCCCAGAAGACCGAGACATCAAAGGGCCACCAGCACCTGGTCCTGCACAAGGCCCTGCACTCCTCACCTTCCCTCTTTACCATGTGACAACCACCTGGATGCCAAAGTCATTCTCTGGCTCCTGTTTTGTACCAGTGTTCTTTCCTTCTGCACCCACCATACAAAGTATCTATATGTGAATTTACCAAACACACACACACACTAGCCGTGGAGTGTCCCTTCCTCCCTTTATGACTAACACTGGTTTCTTTGCTTGGACGCTCATCTGAACAACTCTCCTTGCCTTCTGACTGCCCTCTCTACTGTCAGCCTCTCAGCCCAAATCCATTCAGCACACTTCTGAGAGAATTACTTTTTATGTACACAACTAGATTAAGTTTAAGCCTTAAATGAACAATTCTTTAAGCCCTTTACTTTGTATTAAAACAGTGATAACCAACCTCCTTCTCTCTTTGTAATATGATCAGAACACCTCACTCTCAACACTTAATGGCTGACTTCCTTGAAAGTAAAGACTAGGTTTCTGGCATTAGACTTATGTCTGGCACTTAGTAGGTGTGAGTGTAATGGCTAATTTCATATGCCGTGTTGTATGAGCCAGAGTCCAAGGATTTGGTAAAACATTAATTGGGGTGTTTCTGAGGAAATTTGGGGTAATATGCTTGCTCATTTAAATTGGGGGCCTTTAGGTAAAGCATATTACCCTTGACAATATGAAGAACAACATACAATCAATTGACAATGTCATCAACAATAATAACAACAACAACAACAACATTGATGTCCCTGAGGAAGGAGTTCTCTAGCAGACTGTCTATGGACTTCCTGAGTTTTCAGCCTGCTAGGCCTTCCACAGACTGTAGATACCCAAGCCTCCACAATCATGGAGACCATTCCTTTTTTTTTTCTACTTTGGTTTTTCAACACAGGGTTTCTCTGTGTAGCCCTGGCTGTCCTGGAACTCACTCTGTAGACCAGGCTTGCCTCAAACTCAGAAATCCGCCTGCCTCTGCCTCCCAAGTGCTAGGATTAAAGGCCTGCGCCACCACTGCCCGGCCACCATTCTTTAACATAAGTCTTTGTACGTTTACAAATGCACAAGTGCATGCACAAAAAAGTGTCCATGTGCATATATCCTGTTGGTTTTGTTTCTTTGGAGAATACTTGCTAATATAATATGTATGCAAAACAAACAAGTAAACTTCTCAAGTGAGGGAAATACTGGGTTTTGTTTAGCTTTCTTTCATTTACAAATAAAAGTCTCTAAAGACATATTTTTATAAGTCACTCACTGGTTTTAAGTAAACATAAATGTACTAAATTAAAACAAGATTTACCAACATGCAAACATGTTCTTCACATTACAAATACTTTTTAAAAGAGAAAAGGTATTGACTAGCCAGGCTAAGAAACAAACAAACAATTGAAATCTTTATCACATAGACAAATGAATTTTTTAATCACTGAAAAAAATCACAGCCCCGTTAAGCAAAGCGCATGTAAATGTCCATCAGAAGGTGTCCTGTCTCTTATTGTGTAAATGTCCATCAGAAGGTGTCCTGTCTC
>NW_022196896.1:45318598-45343579 GCF_008632895.1 Mastomys coucha
TGTAAATGTCCATCAGAAGAGGTCCTGTCTCTTATTGTGTAAATGTCCATCAGAAGGTGTCCTGTCTCGTTCTAAGCATAACGGATGTGCCCCAGGCAAAGCTGAGGCCGCCATCTCAACACAGTCCTGGAAGAAAGGCCTGCTCAAAGGCAGATTGCTTTTTTGTTGTTTTTAAATTGGGTATTTTATTTGCTTACATTTCAAAGGTAATCCCCTTTCTCAATTTCCCCTTGGCAAATCCTATCCCATTCCCCCTTACACTGCTTCCATGAGGGTGCTCTCTCACCCACCCACCAACTCCCCCCTCACTGCCATAGCATTCCTCTAAACAGAGGCATCAAGCCTTCATAGGACCAAGAGCCTCCCCTCCCATTGATGCCATACAAATCCCCTTCAGCTCCTGCTTTATTGTAAATTTTTATATAAACAATATGCTTAATAGAAATAACTTCTATATAAGCATAGATAAGAAAATGGTAATAAAAAAGAAAATTAATTCAATTCTTGCCACTTTATCTGTCACCATCTCTAAATCCAGGCCTCTCTCCCAAAGGGCAGACCTGATGATGTCATTAACTGCTGCAAAAGAAACAGAGGACCATAAACATGGTCTTGGGAGCAAAGTAAATGCTCTCTCAGTTTACCTTTAAATTTAAAGTAAACAAAGATGTAGTTTATAGAGAGCCTGTCTAATATAATTACTGCCTTAAAGAGATAAGCTAAAATTTTGATTGCAGTGTTTCCACCTGTATTCCAGAAACAAAGACTAATAATTTGTTCTTGTTCTAAAAGGCACACATACAGACAAAAGTGACTTGAGAAACAGTAAGTTAAGCAATATTATATTGGTCTGAACATCATACAAATATTTTAGTATTGCTAATCCTAAAATTATCATTACCCTCCAACACTTCATCTCCCCCTTAAGTAGATGCTATTTTGTACCAGCATTATCTAACATGGAGAATACTGTCTCATAAAAATGAAACTCAAGTCAACTTTAATAGCAGATGAGATCAGAGTAAGGCAGTCATGTTAGCGTTTGGACAGGAGACAGATGTGGACTGAGGCCCACACTCACCTTGTCAAGCGGATCCTGAAGGCTGCTGGATGCTTTATAGCCGAGCTGTAACAGCATGGCTTCAGCAGCGTTTTTTTTGGCTATCTTTTTATTGGGTCCTGTTCCAGTCGCAACTTCATTGCCTACCTTGACCTATTGACATTAAAGAAATTCATGACAGTGTATTAGCAAACAGGAGGCCCTTACATTATAAAGCACTGCCCAGAACTAAAAACTATGATGGTTAACCCAAAACAAAACGGAAAGATAAAAATCTAACTCATGTTAATTTTATATATACACAAGTGAAAATACACATGGGAACATATGGGAAAGGTCCTCAGACTCAGACTGTCTGCAGCCACCCCCTCAGGGCCCCCTCCTCCAGGACTGGCCACCCCCTCAGGGCCCCCTCCTCCAGGACTGGCCACCCCCTCAGGGCCCCCTCCTCCAGGACTTTTGCCTCCTAATAGATTTTTGGTTTTTTTAAGCCCTATACATTTTGGTGTTTTTTAGACCTTACTACTCATTTAAGCAAATAAAAAAAAAAATAAGGTTACATCAACACAGGAGTTGTTCCTACATTTAGTACTCTTTATTTCCAGTAATAAGCTGAGAAAGTAGAATTTCATACCAGTGCTATTTAAACAAATGCTCAAGGTTTATATGAGTTTATATTAGGGCTAGTAACACTGCTCACTGGTAGAATATTTGCCTAACACATACAAGGTCCTAGGTTCAATATCCAGTATGGCAAACATTATATTAAATAGTTCCTAAAGAGAATTATTATATTAGGCTGAGTATAACAGTGTAGTGAAGAAAAAGACTCCCAAGTGAGTCTAAGGACCTAAGAAATTCAACTCTCTGATATCACCTCTGCATAAGATGCTAAGCACTATTATTATTATTATTATTATTATTATTATTATTATTATTATCATCATCATCATCATTATTTAGTTTTTTTGAGACAGGGTTTCTCTGTGTAGCTCTGGCTGTCCTGAAACTCACTCTGTAGACCAGGCTGGCCTCGAACTCAGAAATCTGCCTGCCTCTGCCTCCCAAGTGCTGGGATTAAAGGGATGTGCCAGCCACCACTGCCAAACTAATGCTGAGCATTATTAATAACTCCCTAAACATCAAACTCCTCATGAGTACAGCAGAAATAACAACTATGTCATTGTTGCTTTGGAAATTAAGAAAATCTATGTCAACTATAATGCTTAACCAATCATAGCTGATTAGTGAACAGCAAACTTCCCATAACCTTTTGTAAGCAATTTAAACACAATGTGTACACACACACATTTAAATACATATGAGCCATCTTGTACACACACACATTTTCTGAGTAAGACTGTTTTAGAAAGGCATGTACTAAGAAAAACAAAATTACAAAAACTAAACTGAGAAGTGGAAAGTGGAAAGAGAAGGAGCAATCTACAAAACAACATTAAAACATTGCTGCTCTTGCAGAGCACTCAGGCTAACTCACAATGGTGGCTCACAACTCTGAGTCTAGCTCCCAGTGATATGGAGCCCTCTTCTGCAGGCACACATATGGTGAACATGCATGCAGGCAAAACACTTTAAACATATAAATTATAAATAAACCTTTAAAAATACTAATAATGGAACAATG
The DNA here is from genome assembly GCF_008632895.1 of Mastomys coucha. Taxonomy (NCBI): domain Eukaryota; kingdom Metazoa; phylum Chordata; class Mammalia; order Rodentia; family Muridae; genus Mastomys; species Mastomys coucha. The sequence goes on from NW_022196896.1 coordinate 45,321,304, forward strand.
TGGCATACAGATTTCAGACAATGGTGATATAATGCTTTTTGTGTCAAACCAATCTATAAATTCACCAAATTCGTATCAAAATCTCCCATGTATTTTACACTACTTGACAAGCTGCTTCTCAAGTGTATATAGTGGGGCATAGTGCTGAAACGAGGCTGGTTCAGAGGACGGAGAGCAAGGCACTGCGCTTCTCCTTGCACATGAACTTTTATATAGCTACCATAAGAAGGGGAAGATCAACGTGCACGTATTAAATTACTTTTACTCTTAAAAAGATACTACTAGGGGCTGGAGAGATGGCTCAGTGGTTAAGAACACTGACTGCTTTTCCAAAGGTCCTGAGTTCAAATTCTAGCAACTACATGGTGGCTCACAACCATCTGTAATGGGATCAGATGCCTTCTTCTGGTGTGTCTGAAGACAACAACAGTGTACTTACATAAAATAAATAAATCTAAAAAAAAAAAAAAAGATAAAAATAAAAAGTGGTCAGGAGCTCAGGGTCAGTTAAGCACTAGCTGCACAGGCACACATTTGTGTTTGGAGCCCAAAGAATCTATATAGGGCATGTACACGGGATGTGCTGACACTCCTAGAATTCAAGCCTTCAAAGCAGGACAAGAAGGGAGTCCCAATGCAAGCAAACTCTGAGTAGCCATAGTAACCAGTTCTGGGTTTGAGCCTGCGTTCCTGAGTAAGGCAGAACACGAACAGCCATTATTGTTCTAGAGTATAGGGTCCTGCCTGGTATCTGCAGTTGAGTATAATTAACCATTTATAATTTTCAGTTTTATTTAAGCTACTATTTCTATTACTACCTTTAAGCTTTAGTAAATTAATCACGTTTAAGAAACAGGATCTATAACACAAAGGCAACAAAATAAAAACTTAAACATAAGTATGCCAGTGATATGGTAAAGGGATGAGCTCCCCAGGATCTGGGTAGATGACCTAAGGGACCGTTGCTCCAGCACATGGAACTAACACACGGACTGCAAAACTGCTGTAAGGCTACCACCTACCACACAGTTCAAGCCTGTACAGTGTTTTCTCTTCCTATTGAGAAAGTCCATCTGCTGGCTGGTTGGGCTTCTGTAGGCTGCACTGAGCAGCACTGCAGGAGCAGACACACTGGCAGCCCCTTGCTGGAGTGGGAACTCAGTCCCCACCCTATCAGTGCTGGCCTGACCCTGACCTCAACACAGCCCTAAGAAGATGTGCTCCCACCCTCAGCTATGGCCTTCCAGTACCTGCTGTTTTCCCAGGGCTTGGCTTGTTCCCCAGATTCACCAGCCCTCACAGTATTCTGGACAAATTGTTCGTGAAGAGATTAGACCAGCTGCATCAAAAGCCTCCTCCACTTCTTGGGGTGTCTGGAGGAGGGGGTGTCAAAGGGCTCACCTAAACAGAAGCCGAAGATCCTGGAGTCGCACACAGATGCTGAAGACCATCCACCTGCTTTTGCCTGCTAAGTGTCCCTTACCGGGTCACCCTCCAGTCTCCACGGCTTTTTTCCCACATATTGTCTCTGCACACCCAATGCCCTTTCGACCCAGGCTGCTGCCCTTAGACTTGCTACAATTGTTTCTATCCTGGAGCCAACTGTTTATCCTATCTGCCAGATTTCCAGCAGACCTATTCTGTTCCTTTCTAAAGATGTCTTTCCTTCCTAACAGGTGCTTCCCAGACTCACTTTCCTTCGCACCCATTCCCTGCCTCACACAACTTTTCTTCCATAAGCAGTTAATTCAATAATCTGAATTGTAATCTAGAGTGAGTCTCATTCCTTGCTAACAAACACAATGGTCATTCATAGGATTGTTTGAATATAAAAGTAAAAAATGTACAGGGGTCATCTTCCTACAAAGCTCACAGATACTGTAAGGTTACAAATAAAAATCTTTACATAAAAACATTAATGTCTGAGCAAAGAAGCTCTCTCCTATGCTGTAGATGGTCAGATGGTCAGGTTTTTATTGTAAACAAATCATTCTGTAATTTCAACCTTTCAAATTAACAAAATAGATCCTTGAATTTTAACAGCTAAGAAAATAAGATCAAAAATATTACTGTATTCTACTTAGTGAAAAGGCTAGTACAGTGCTCTTGATCCTAATATCACACACAGGAGAATTCCTAGCTTTGAACCTTGAGGTTCCCAGCCAAGGTTTCCTATTATTACATCTTAAGTTAGTAATTCTACTAGAAGCTTCTCAGAAAGGAGGGCAACAGCTATATAGTAAACATCTATGACAGCGCCACTACTTACCAATACCTGGCATCACATGCACACAGAAAGGAGAGCAACAGCTATATAGTAAATGTCTATGACAGCTTCACTACTTACCAATACCTGGTATCACATACATACAGGAGTGCAAAACTTAGTTTATATGTGAATGATTAATTAATTAATTCATCCATGTTTGGATGCTGAGATATCTAACATACAATTCAACACTTAAACAGTTGTTCATGTTATCTGTATGTTTGAAAGCTATAAAAAGTTTCTTTTACCACAGAAAAAATTTAAAGTTCAAACATAATAAAGTACATCCTGGTTACTAGATTTTCCTCATGAATATCATTGTAAGAAAAAAAATTGTAATTTTCAGAGCTATACAGTAGGTAAGTCTGAAACCACAAAGTTAGAAGTTAGCTTTAAATTTTCTACAGAGGGTGAAAGAACTCCAGAGAGGAAGTGGTAAGTCCCAACTGAGTCCATTGCAGTGAAGGTCTTACTCACAGTATGGGGAACTGTTGTTACACTCTTTCCTTCCCCCCTTCCAATATCTTCTTAAAGATTTATTTTAAATGTGTTCATGTCTTTATTTTGTGTCTCTTTGTATGTATATGACTGCACATGTAGGTGGCCAAAAAGACCAGAGGCGTTGAAACCTCCCACCCTCTGGAGCTGAAGTCACAGGCAGCTCTGAACTGCCTGTTGCGATGTAATTAAGTATTCAGAACTGAACTTGGGGCCTCTTTAAGAAGAGTACACAAGCTGGGTGGTGGTGGTGCATGCCTTTTTCGAGGCCAGCCTGGTCTACAGAGTGAATTCCAGGACAGCCAGGGCTACACAGAGAAACCCTGTCTCGAAAAACCAAAAAAAAAAAAAAAAGAAGAGTCCACGCTCTTAACCACTTGGCCACTCCACCAGCTCTGGATATGTTTCTTAATAAAAAATTAGAACCCAGGTTGCACCAAGTCTATGGCTTGAACTAACAAACACAGATTTTTCTGACCTGGCCTGAAAAGAATGAGGCAGTTTGGTTATTAGACCTCACTCCTAACTCATACAGAGCAACTAGCCTTCAAGTTTCTTGTCTGCACAAAAAAAGAGAGGTCTTTCCCTCAGTTCCCACCATGCTCAGCCGGCCAGGCCAGGAGCTCTAATTTTTCCAGAGTCCCATAACCTTATGCCCTTGGCCCATGTCCATGCCCTGTATCTATCCTTCTTATTTTGTTTCTAATTCCCTTTGTCTCTGATCATAATAATTACTCACCCTGGCTGAAAAGTGAAACATGAACAGTTAAGAGGCAGACATGAAATGATAAACTGTGGTAAATAACCCATGTGAACTCACAGGCCTTTCCAAATGTTACACTGCCCATCTAACACGTCCTTGACACCAGCATGCTTCTACCAAGCAGAGAGGCGAGCCCAAGACGGATGAATGCCTTACAGTATAAACTCTATGAACCTTCCAAGAGCCCACCTGTCTTCTCCACACTACTGTGGAGCATCACTGTGCCTCGGGGATTTCAGAAACCTTTTCACTTTTCACTGATTTCAGAAACATTTACTATGAAGGTTAAGAATACCTGCATTACAAACTCTCGACGGCGAGGCATTCCTCGTTCTGAGAGTAAAACGTAATCAGGCTCCTTCTCCTTTCTGGCCTGCTGGATTTGAGCCAGGCGGCTAATGGGGTTCATTCCTTGCCCATAGTCGGGTCCAGCCTAAAAAATATAAGAAAAATTTGAGAATCTTGATTGTAAAACTTACTAGACTCTGGAAAAAGCAGAGGTTCTCTACCACATTCCCAGCCTAGCAAAACTGACTAAAAAAGATAAACCAGTCATGAGAAAGATTTGTAATAGAAATCTATAAAATGTAGCCAACACTTAGGCTTCCATGGGACTGGGCTGCAGAGGTAGTACAGATAAGTCAGGGGCTCGTGCTTTAAAACTGGGTGATCTCAGTATGGGAGGTCACTCCATACCCTCTGTTCAAAAGTAATCCCAGAAAGAACAGGACCGCATATGACGTGAACTGTGAGCAGATACTTGCCTTTTTTTTTTATTAGATATTTTCTTTATTTACATTTCAAATGTTCTCCCCGTTCCAGGATTCCACTTCGGGGAAAACAAACAAAAAACAAAAAACAAAACCTATTCAGTCCCACCACCCCCTGCTCAACAACCTGCCCTCTCCTGCTTCCTGGCCCTGGCATTCCCCTACACTGGAGCATAGAACCTTCACAGGACCAAGGGCCTCTCTTCCCATTGATGACCAACTAGGCCATCCTCTGATACATATGCTGCTGGAGCCATGAATCCCACCATGTGTACTCTTTGGTTGGTGCTTTAGTCCCTGGTTTAATCCTCCTATGAGGCTGCAAACCCTTCAGCTCCTTGAGTCCTTTCTCTAGCTCCTTCATTGGGACTGTGCTCAGTCCAATGGATGGCTGTGAGCTTTAACTTCTGTATTAGTTGAGCACTGTCAGAGCCTCTCAGGAGACAGCTATATCAGACTCCTGTCAGTAAGCACTTGCTGGCATCCACAATAGTGTCTGAATTTGGTGATTGTACATGGGAAGGATTCCCAGGTGGAGCAGTCTCTGGATTGTCCTTCCTTCAGTCTCTGCTCCATACTTTGTCTCTGCAACTCTTTCCATGGCTATTTTGTTCCCCCTTCTAAGAAGGAACGAAGTATCCACACTTTGGTCTTCCTTCTTCTTGAATTTCTTGTGGTTTGTAGATTTGTATCTTGGGTATTCCAAGCTTCTGGGCTAATATCCACGTATCAGTGAGTGCATGCCATGTGTGTCCTTTTGTGATTAGGTTACCTCACTCAGGATGATATTCTCCAGATCCATCCATTTCCTGAAGAATTTCATAAAAAAGGTTCAGGTGCCAAAGTCCCCAGGTTCGGAAGATCTTCAGGCAGTCGTACTCAGGTGGCTTCTTCAAAGAGGAACTGACAGTCTGCAGAGAGCATTTGTCTTGGCTCCCCAGGTGGTAGCCTCCAAGCAGAGACTGCCAGAAGTCCTATGGCTGAGGGGAAGGGGGAGGTAACATCTAGTTCCATCCATTTGCCTAAGAATTTCATAAATTCATTGTTTTTAATAGTGGAGTAGTACTTCATTGTGTACATGTACCACATTTTCTGAATCCAATCCTCTGTTGAAGGACATCTGGCTTCTTTCCAGCTTCTGGCTATTATAAATAAGGCTGCTATGAACATGGTGGAGTATGTGACCTTACTACATGTTGGAGCTTCCTCTGGGTATATGCCCAGGAGTGGTATTGCTGGGTCCTCAGGTAGTACTAAAAGCTCAAAACACACATTGCACTGCACACAATAACTGTGGGAGATTTCAACACCCCACTCTCAGCCAAGGACAGATCATGGAAACAGAAACTAAACAGAGACACAGTGAAACTAACAGAAGTTATGGACCAAATGGATCTAATAGATATTTATAGAATATTTCATCCTAAAGCAAAAGAATATACCTTCTTCTCAGCACATCATGGTACCTCTCCAAAATTGACCATATAATCGGAAACAAAACAGGCCACAACAGATACAAGAAAGTGAAATAATCCCATACATCCTATAAGATCACCATGGAATAAGGCTGGTCTCTAATAACAACAAAAACAACAGAAAGCACACATACACATGGAAGCTGAACAACACTCAATGATAACTTGGTCAAGGACTAAATAAAGAGAAAAATTAAAGGCTTTTTAGAATTTAATGAAAATGAAGACACATTATACTAAAACTTATGGGACACAATGAAAGCAGTGGTAAGAGGAAAACTCATAGCTCTAAGTGCCTCCAAAAGAAACTGGAAAGAGCTTACACTAACAACTTGACAGCACACCTGAAAGCTCTAGAACAAAAAGAAGCAACTACACCCAAGAGGAGTAGACAGCAGGAAATAATCAAACTCAGAGCTGAAATCAACCAAATAGAAACAAAAAGAGCTATATAAAGAATCAACTAAACCAGGAGATGGTTCTTTGAGAAAATCAACAAGATAGATAAACTCTTAGCAAGACTAACCAAAGGGGCAAGAGACAGTATCCTAATTAATAAAATCAGAAATGAAAAGGGAGACATAACAATGAAATATATCATAAAATATTGTTTGTTGAATATTGACAATTGAAAATATTAAAGTCATGTTCTACAAACATCATGGAAATATTACTGATAATTTTCCTCACTGTGCTTGAAATTAGCATTTTCTTAATGTTTAACTTCAAAGAGCTTTTGCTATTTTGAATTTTTTTTTCTTTTTTGAGACAGGGTTTCTCTATGTTTCCCTGGCTATCCTGGAACTCACTCTGTAGGCCAGGCTGGCTTTGAACTCAGAAATCCACCTGCCTCTGCCTCCCAAGGGCTGGGATTAAAGGCATGCGTCACCACCGCCTGGCTATTTTGAAATTTTTAAAATGTACTTACTGATAAAATAATTTATCTCCTAGAAACACTGATAATATCTTAAGTAGACTTATAGTTAGACAATGTACAGAGATATATGATGCATTTTAAATACTCTGTCACTATGTCAGGTAGTATCATATAAGGGCTTTTGACTATATTTCTTAATGATTCATTTTTAGTATTTTATTCTCTTTTACAATGTTTAACTTCCAAAGAATATTTTGTATGTATTGAAACAATTTAGTATTCAACATTAGATATAAGATCCTCAGTTATGGATAGTATTAAATATTCATTAATGATACGTTTTTGGTATGAAAGGCTATGAATATAAAAGCTGAACAATTTTTTATGTATTATTTTATTCTCAAAATACTCTTTATTATTACTATGTTTGATGTATAAAATGCATTTAAATAATAAAAACTTAAGAAATAAATTCCTTATCAATATAGCTCTTTGGAACATAGAGACGTTCTTAGAAGAGCCTAAGATTTAACAGAAATAGACATTACTGAAAGTCTCTCATTGGAAATACAGATTTACTTGAGTATCTTCATGTGTATGGTGGCAACTTTACCCACAGCTTCTTTTTAACCTTTTTATTAGACTCTCTTTTTCATCATTTCTTTTTCAGTGACCTTTTTCAAAAGTTCTTTTTTTTATTTTTGCGATTATGATATAATTATACCATCTTCTCCTTCCCTTTTGTCTCTCCATGCCCTCCTTTATGCCCTCCTCGCTCTTTTAAACCCAGGCCCTGTTTTTTCATTAATTGTTGTGTTTCTCCGTCTCAGCATTCCTTAGTGGCCAGCAGTTCTTGTGTAGGATTGAGGCCTCATGGGCATTCCTCCACCCACTTTCTCATGTCTGTTGATGTTACCCTTGTTTTAGCTCATAGTAGTCTGTCACGGTGGTGAGACTTGGTAGATATCACTCTGACATTGCTAGGAGATACAGTGTCACAGCAAAGTCTTTGGTACCCTGGCTTTCACCTGGATGAGGAGTGAGGACGACACTTGCCTATGGGTATAAGGACAAGTATGTAGCATGTACTCAGGGATTATGCTGATTCATTAAAGTGTTGGTTATATTTTCTTGTCCAAGAACTATGACTTCCCCAGCTCTAGGTGGCTGGCTGTGTTTCCAGTGACAGGCATAACCTCTCTCTTGAACAGGTTGTAAGTCCAATACTGGAGAGCTATTGGTTCTCTCCAAGTATGTGAGGCACTACTGCACCCTTGGAGTTATTGTGCCATGCTGGTATTTGATGTGTTTCCTAGGCATACAGCTGGGTAGAATGTTGCTTGTCACCCTCTGGAAGCTTGTGCGATGCCTTCTGGTACCATGAAAGCAGGCCCTTAGGGAGAAGGCGTTCAGGTCTGCTCCTGCTCAGGGCCTTCCGAACACTGTGTCTGCACTGCATAGTGGTGTCATCAGCATAGGAGCTTACTTTCCCCTCTGGCTGGCAGCCAAGGGCAATGTCAGTATCTGTAACATTTTGGGAGTCTCTCTGACAACTATGAACAATGACTCAAAAAAGGGCTTCTTACACTTGATATTGGGGGTTTTGTTAGGTGATCTTTGGCTTATGGAAGGCATACTGTCAGCCTACAGGAGAAAATTTCATTTAAACTATATATTTATATGTGGACTCACATGTGTCATTGTACTTGTTTTAGTGAATAGTATGATTTCTTATGACATTTTAAGACATGCTTACTGTTAATTTAACCTTCCTTTCTTTTGTATTTAACTCCTTCCTGCAGTCTGATCACTCATACTCTGCAAATGACCCTGTATAATTTATCTAATCTGCATTTTTTGCTTGTGGTAGTACCTTAGCAAGAGTTAACCATCTCCATTGGTCTCATGTCCAGCCTAATCACTGCAATTGTAAGGCTTACACTCTTTTTAAAAGCTCATTTTGTTTGTATGTGTACATTGTGGCATATATGTGGAGGTCTGAGGACAACCTAGAGGATTCCATTCTTCTCTCCTCATGGTGATTGAGCTCAGGGCATCCCTCCAGTTTGAGCAGCAAGTATTTTACCACTGAGCCATCATGCTGGCTGTGAGGTTTGCAGTCTTTTGTTCTTTTCCTAGTTTCTATAAACACCTAGTATTGTTCAGTTCAGTCTTTAGGGAAATGATTCTCAAGTTGTTTCTGTGTTCTCCATCATGTGTTCTACATTATTGCTTAATAATTCACAGGCATCTCAAGTTCAGGGCCCAAAATTTATCATGTCATGCTCTACTATATTAATCTTTCACAGTGCTCTTCTAATGGCTGGCAGCACCAACTGTCTGGCATTGAGTTTTCTTTTCATTGGTAGAATCATCAAATCCTCTTGATACCTCCCTTAAACATCTCTAAAGAGCTCTTTCTAGTGCGCTCTCTCTCTCTGTCTCTCTCTGTCTCTGTCTCTCTGCCTCTGTCTCTCTGTCTCTCTCTGTCTCTGTCTCTCTCTCTCTCTCCCTCTCTGTCTCTCTGTCTCTGTCTCTCTGTCTCTGTCTCTCTCTTTGTCTCTGTCTCTCTGTCTCTCTCTGTCTCTCTGTCTCTCTGTCTCTGTCTCTCTGTCTCTGTCTCTCTCTCTGTCTCTGTCTCTCTGTCTCTGTCTCTCTCTGTCTCTCTGTCTCTCTGTCTCTCTCTGTCTCTGTCTCTCTGTCTCTCTGTCTCTCTCTCTGTCTCTGTCTCTGTCTCTGTCTCTCTCTCTCCCTCTCTCTGTCTCTCTCTCTCTGTCTCTGTCTCTCTCTCTCTCCCCCTCTCTCTGTCTGTCTCTCTCTCTCCCTCTCTCTCTCTGTCTCTGTCTCTCTGTCTCTCTCTGTCTCTCTCTGTCTCTCTCTGTCTCTCTGTCTCTGTCTCTCTGTCTCTCTGTCTCTGTCTCTCTCTCTGTCTCTGTCTCTCTCTCTCCCTCTCCCCCTTCTACTGTGCTTCTTACTAGTATGTGCTTCATACTTTGGGCTACTCAGCCCAAATATGGTTCACCATGGTTTTAGTTTGCATTTGCCAAGTTCTAATGAAGTTGACTAGTCATTTTCCCACTTGCATTCTTGTGATACATCTGTTCATCACTTTTAACCTGTCTTCTTTTTCTTAATACCTTTTAGGAGGTTCTAAAAGTATGTTTTGAAGAATGAATCCATCTTTTAACAGTTATGTATTGAAAGTATCTGCCATGCAAATGCAAAAATATTCAATAAAATTCTTGCAAACTGAATCCAAGAACACATCAAAACGATCATCCATCATGATCAAGTAGGCTTAATGCTAGGGATGCAGGAATGGTTCAGTATACGGAAATCCATCAATGTACTCCACTACATAAACAAACTCAAAAGAATAAAACCATATGATCATCTCATTAGATGCTGAGAAAGCATTGGACAAAATCCAACATCCCTTCATGATAAAAGTCTTGGAAAGATCAGGAATTCAAGGCCCATACTTAAACATGGTAAAAGCAATATACAGAAAACCAGTAGCCAACATCAAACTAAAGGGAGAGAAACTTGAAGCGATCCCACTAAAATCAGGGACTAGACAAGGCTGCCCACTCTCTCCCTACCTATTCAATATTGTACTTGAAGTCCTAGCCTGAGCAATTAGTCAACATAAGGAGATCAAAGGAGTGCAAATTAAAAAGGAAGAAGTCAAATTATTACTATTTGCTGATGATATGATAGTATACTTTAGTGACCCTAAAAATTCCACCATAGAACTTCTAAACCTGATAAACAACTTCAGCAAAGTAGCTGGGTATAAAATTAACTCAAGCAAGTCAGTGGTCTTCCTCTACACAAAGGATAAGCAGGCTGAGAAAGAAATTATGGAAACAATACCCTTCACAATAGTCACAAATAATACAAAATACCTTGGTGTGACTCTAACCAAGCAAGTGTAAGATCTGTATGACAAAAACTTCAAGTCTCTGAAGAAAGAAATAAAAGAAGATCTCAGAAGATGGAAAGATCTCCCATGCTCATAGATTGGCAGGATTAATATAGTAAAAATGGCCATCTCGTCAAAACCAATCTACAGAATCAATGCAATCCCCATCAAAATTCTAACTCAATTCTTCACAGAGTTGGAAAGAGCAATTTATAAATTCATCTGGAAAAACAAAAAAATCTAGGATAGCAAAAACTATTCTTAATAGTAAAAGAACATCTGGTGGAATCACCATCCCTGACCTTAAGCTGTACTACAGAGCAATTGTGATAAAATCTGCATGATATTGGTATAGTGACAAGCAGGTAGATCAATAGAATAGAATTGAAGACCCAGAAGTGAATTCACACACATATGGTCACTTGATCTTTGACAAAGGAGCTAAAACCATACAATGGAAAAAAAGGCAGCATTTTCAACAAATGGTACTGGTTCAACTGTCGGTCAGCATGTAGAAGGATGCAAATCGATGCATTCCTATCTCTTTGTACAAACCTCAAGTCCAAGTGGATCAAGGACCTCCACATAAAACCAGATACACTGAAACTAATAGAAAAGAAAGTGGGGAAGACCCTTGAGCACATAGGCACAGGGAAAATTTCCTAAACAGAACGCCAATAGCTTCTGCTCTAAGATCAAGAATTGACAAATGGGACCTCATAAAATTGCAAAGCTTCTGTAAGGCAAAGGACACTGTCAATGAGACAAAATGGCAACCAACAGATTGGGAAAAGATCTTTACCAACCCTATATCTGATAGAGGGAAAATATCCAATATATACATAGAACGCAAGAAGTTAGACTCCAGAGAACCAAATAACCCTATTAAAAATGGTGTACAGAGCTAAACAAAGAATTCTCATCTGAGGAATACCGAGTGGCTGAGAAGCACCTAAAGAAATGTTCAACATCCTTAGTCAACAGGGAAATGAAAATCAAAACAACCCTGAGATTTCACCTCACACCAGTCAGAATGGCTAAGATCAAAAACTCAGGTGACAGCAGATGCTGGAGAGGTTGTAGAGAAAGAGGAACACTCCTTCATTGCTGGTGAGACTGCAAGCTGGTACAACCACTCTGGAAATCAGTTTGGTGGTTCCTCAGGAAATTGGACATAGTACTTGAGCTATACCACTCCTGGGCATATACCCAGAAGATGTTCCAACATGTAATAAGGACACATGCTCCACTATGTTTATAGCAGCCTTATTTATAATAGCCAGAAGGTGGAAAAAACTCAGATGTCTCTCAACAGAAGAATGGATAAAGAAAATGTGGTATATTTACACAATGAAGTACTTATTCAGCTATTAAAAACAATGAAGGAAGACCAAAGTGTGGATACTTCGTTCCTTCTTAGAAGGGGGAACAAAATAGCCATGGAAAGAGTTGCAGAGACAAAGTATGGAGCAGAGACTGAAGGAAGGACAATCCAGAGGCTGCTCCACCTGGGAATCCTTCTCATATACAATCACCAAATTCAGACACTATTGTGGATGCCAGCAAGTGCTTACTGACAGGAGTCTGATATAGCTGTCTCCTGAGAGGCTCTGACAGTGCTCAACTAATACGGAAGTTAAAGCTCACTGAGCACAGTCCCAATGAAGGAGCTAGAGAAAGGACTCAAGGAGCTGAAGGGTTTGCAGCCCCATAGGAGGAACAACAATATGAACTAACCAGTACCTCCAGAGCTCCCAGGAACTAAACCACCAACCAAAGAGTACACATGGAGGTGCCCATGGCTCCAGCTGCATATATAACAGAGGATGACCTTGTTGGTCACCAATGGGAGGAGAGGCCCTTGGTCCTGTGAAGGCTCTATGTCCCAGTGTAGAGGAATGCCAGGACCAGGAAGCAGGAGTGGGTGGTTGGTGAGCAGGGGGGAGGGGGAAAAAAGAATAGGGGGTTTTGGGAGGAGAAACCAATAAAGGGGATAGCATTTGAAATGTAAATATCTAATAAAAAATGGGAAAAAAAGATCATGGGAGGGGGCTGGTGAGATGGCTCAGAGGGTAAGAGCACTAACTGCTCTTCTGAAGGTCCTGAGTTCAAATCCCAGCAACCACATGGCGGCTCATAACCACCCATAATGAGATCTGACTCCCTTTTCTGATGTGTCTGAAGACAGCTATAGTGTACTTATTTATAATAATAAGTAAATCTTTGGACTAGGGCAGCGACTGGGGCAAGCAGGGCCAACTGGAGCAAGCTGGGCCGACTGGAGTGAGAGGGGTTGACCAGAGTGAGCAAAGTTCCTAAATTCAATTCCCAACAATCAGATGAAGGCTCACAACTATCTGTACAGTACAGTGTGTACTCATATACATAAAATAAATAAATAAATATTTTTAAAAAATAGTTTCAAATACCCTTGCATAGATGTTCAGAATTGAGAGTTCATCTTGGTAGATTTTTCCTTTGACCAGTATGAAGTGTAATTCATTAACTCTTTTGATAACTTTTGGTTGAAAGTTGATTTTATTCAATATTAGAATTGCTACTTCAGATTGTTTCTTAGGACCATTTGCTTGGAAAATTGTTTTTTAACCTTACTGTTACTCTGAGGTAGTGTCTGTCTTTGTCACTGCAATGTGTTTCTTGTATGCAGCAAAATGCTGGATCCTGTTTACATATCCAGTCTCTTAGTCTCTGTCTTTTTATTGGGGAACTGAGTCCATTGATGTTAAGAGATATTAAGGAAAAGTGATTGTTACTTCTTGTATTTTTGTTGCTAGAGGTTTGTTGAAAGATTACTTTCGTGCTTTTTTCTAGGATAGAGATTCCCTCCTTGTGTTGGTGTTTTCCATCTATTATCCTTTGTAGGGTTGGACTTATGGAAAGATACCGAAAATTTGGTTTTGTCGTGGAATATCTTGTTTTCTCTGTCTATGGTAATTGAAAGTTTTGCGGGGTATAGTAGCCTGGGCTGGCATTTGTGTTCTTGTAGGGTCTGTATGACATCTGCCCAGGATCTTCTAGCTTTCATAGTCTCTGGTGAGTAGTCTGGTGTAATTCTGATAGGCCTGCCTTTATATGTTACTTGATCTTTTTCTCTTATTGCATTTAACATTCCTTCTTTGTTTAGTGCATTTGGTGTTTTTATTATTATATGACAGGAGGAATTTCTTTTCTGGTCCAGTCTATGTGGAGTTCTGTAAGCTTCTTGTATGTTCATGGGCATCTCTTTCTTTTGGTTAGGGAAGTTTTCTTCTATACTTTTGTTGAAGATATTTACTAGCTCTTAAAGTTGGGAAACTTTGCTTCTATACCTATTATCCTTAGGTTTTGTCTTCTCATTGTGCCCTGAATTTCCTGGATGTTTTGGGTTAGGAGCTTTTTGCATTTTCTTTGACTGTTGTGTTAGTGTTTTCTATGGTATCTTCTGCACCTGAGATTCTCTCTTCTATCTCTTGTGTTCTGTTGGTAATGCTTGCATCTATGACTCCTGATCTCTTTCCTAGGTTTTCTAACTCCAGAGCTGTCTCCCTTTGTGATCTCTTTATTGTTTCTATTTTCATTTTTAGATTTTTGAATGGTTTTGTTCATTTCCTTAACCTGTTTGATTGTGTTTTCTTGTAATTCTTTAAGGGATTTTTGTGTTTCTTCTTTAAGGGCTTCTAGCTCTTTACCTGTGTTCTCCTGTATTTCTTTAAGGGAGTTATTTATGTCCTTCTTCAAGTCCTGTATCATCATCATTAGAAGTGATTTTATATTTGAATCTTGCTTTTCCAGTGTGATGGTGTGTCCAGGACTTGCTATGGTGAGGGAATTGGGTTCCGATGATTCCAGGTAACTTTGGTTTCTGTTGCTTATGTTCTTATGTTTGCCTCCTGCCATCTAATTTTCTCTAGTGCTACCTGCCCTTGCTATATCTTACCGGAGACTTGTCTTTCCTGTGATCCTGGTTGTGTCAGAACTCCTCAGAGTTCAGCTGTCTCTGTGATCCTGTGATTCTCTGATCCTATGATCCTGAGATCCTGGGTATGTCAGAGCACCTGGGAGGCAAGCTGCCTCTGGGACACTGAGATTCTTGTGTGACCAAGCTGTTGGGATCCTAGGATCTTGTCATCCTCTGATCCCATAATCTTGGGAGTGTTAGAGCTCCTGGGAGTGGATCTTCCTCCAGCCATCTGATTATCTTTAGTGCTATCTGACTGGAGCCTGTCCTTTCTGAGATCCTGGGTGTGTCAGAGCTCCTGAGAGTCAAGCTGCCTCTGGGACCCTGAGATCCTGGTATGACCAAGCTCCAGGATCATGCGATCCTGTGATCCTAGGCATGTTAGAGCAACTGCAAGTGGAGCTTCTTCTGGGTGTTAAGGAACTGGCTGCAGAGTTCGCACCCAAAGTCTGCTCAGGGCACGAGCCCAGACCAGAAGGAACCCGTGCCACTGGTCAGGTGGAGTTCCTAGGTACCTGAGTTCCACTGTTCGCAGTTACTTCTAGTGTTTTTGATATAGATTTTAGTGACAAATAACCATATGCATAAATAAAAATTAACCAAAGTTAGAAATCTGAGAAGATTGTTAGTGGCTTAATTTTGTCTCTTGTTTGAAATTAAGTACTATGGTCTTGACAGTTCAGTTATTCTTTAAATATGAAGTTTCAGATTTTCCTAAAAAGCAGTAAGGACAGTCTTATAAATAGTTGTGTCCAGAAATTTTTTTCTACAATGTTGGAAAGCCTCCTTTGAAATCTTATCTTATAGAAGACAATTATATTAAAGAACATCAATTGATAAGCTGTACATATTAAAAGAGTAACTCCATAAATCATCTCTATACCAACAGAAGTTCACAGTTAGCCAATTTCCAGTGGACACTAAGTAGAACTAACTGGATTTGAAACCTGACTCTGGGGTAGAAACTTGTGTTCCTCAACTATAAATGCCAACCCTGTATGACAGCATGACACATCACAGAAACACTAGGGGTAATAAGACAATGTGACCGTTTTTATTAAGCAAAATGAAGGTACCTCATCACAGACATCTTCTTTACTTCTCTATGGAACGTAAGGAATCATATATCCCAGAGGCAAGATATATAAGGAAAATAATAAAAACTCAAGATAATAACTCAAACCACTTACTGGCCTACAATATAATTACATTTAAGATCATCTAGATTGCAGCTCATTATACGAACGTTCCTTTCTCAAAATAGCCTACATTTCAAAAAATCTCCAAGTTTTATTTTACATAAGACAGACATAGTACAAGTAATTCCAAGTGTGATGTATGCATGAAAAAATGCAGGGGTGGTTATCCAGTGCAGGAGCAGGAGAGGCTCAAGGAAGCATTTTCTGAGAAGTCAAGTTTAAATAAAGATGTGAATGATGAATAGAAGAACATTCCAGAATAACATACTTATATACCAAAAGCACTGTGCTGGGAGATAACATTTTAACAACGTTTTTTCAGTGGCTATAGCCAACATAGGAATTAGAATTATATACCATTTTAGAATGTATCTATCTTGCTTAGCTTAATACCTTAATATTCTTAGTTTATGAAGATTGGGTTGAATTTAATAGATATCATGACCAATCTTACATGACCATTTTGGAAGAATGCACTGTTCTGCCTTCATAGAAAAGCTCGAGACTTTTTATAGAGAGGTTTTTTGATAAATAGTATGACATTCGTGTGACTAGACAATGACTTGAGTAGACAAATAATATGGCTTCTTAATATCTGAGTGATTAATACATACACAATTTAAAAACATTTCACAATTACTTATGCATTCTGTGCATGCTTCAGTAAAGACAATCTTATGAAGCAAGTACCAGGATGTCAATGAGATGCAACTTGCTTAGGACAGGAAGTTATGCTCAAAACTGACTGCAAAGGCTGCACTGATAACAGCTCTGTCTGCTCTCTGGCCAGGTGCTTAGAACCTATGAGAACACACTGTTCTTCCTCAGACCCACAGCAGCTAATGATCAGTGGATTCATGTGCCATTTATTTCTACTATTTATCTCTACCTTACACACAACATATAATGCTATTTCAGGGAATGGACAATTTGTATTTTCTTCTAAGTAAAACAAAATTTTCATTAAAAAAGAGCATGTCATTATTCATTTCTGCATACATGTATATATTTTCATATAAAGAAGTGAGGAAGGTGAAAATCTGTAAAAATATACAAAGTGTGCCACTGCACAATTCAAACAGAGAAACTCACTGATAATTATTAACCCTTATGTGCAGCCCTTGGTTCATATGTGCAATGTGCCTGTGTGTGAGAAGTGAGCTGAGTCAGGAACTGAAATGCAGCAATTTGAGGTTTACTCTAGCTATGCAAACCTCAACTCCCACTCATGTTGTCCACACTGAGCATCTGAAGCTGTTCAAAACACCAAGTCATCCACTCCCAACTTGGCCTTTTTTTTTACCTTTTTAATGTAAATAAAATATGGTCCAATAAAAGAAATGGTTCTAACACCGTGAAAGGCTATGTGTTCTGGATTCTTCCTTTACAGGGCAGGTGGGGAATAAATAGAAAACAAAACACATATGTTGGCCTCGGAAGTCTCCCCAAAGGATTAAGCATGACAAAGCACACACAGCACTGGACAAAGTGAGGCACACAGGGTGCTTTACAATTTCCACTTGATGTTGCTGTCATTCCTGATCATAGTATTACATGTTATCATCCTGTGTCCTGTTACAGTTCATGGAATCCTAAGACATTACAGTGCAGCCAGCACAGCTGTCGCTACTATAAAATGGTGGATGGGAGGAGTTCATGCTCCTCCACAAGATGGCCAAATACAAGTGAGCAAATTATCTGATCATTCTTTGTAAAACCTTACTTAGAAAATGAGGAATAGTGGCTGGAAGAAAAGCTCAGAGGGCAAAATGCTTGCTTCCTGTATATGAGGATGGCAGTTCAGGTCTGTGTCACCTACAAAAGTACCTAGTGGCATAGTGGCCTGCCTATAATCCTAATATGCAATGGGCAAAGATTGGGTATTCCCAGAGCAGAATGGCTAGCTGAATTTATAAGCTCCGTATTCAATTGAGAGTCCCTGCCTCAAAGAATACATGGGGAATGATCAAGGACACATAATGTTAACCTCAGGCTTGAATACACAGACACAGATATACACTTGCCCACATGCATGTAAACACACATACATACATGTATGAGCACCATATAAAATAAAATAAAATGAGGGATAATATCATCTACTTTACATAGTCATGATGTGAATTATACTCAAGGAGACATAAATGCATGCTAAGAAGCACAAATATATAAAGAAATAAAATTATTGATTTATTATCACATGATCTGCATCTTGATTTAGAACAGGAAGCAAGGAAGAAAATCAGTTGGGGGTGAAGGGAGGAAGAGACAGAGGGAGACAGAAAGGAGAGTAGGGATACACCTTAAGAAACCTGTGTCAGCCGGGCGGTGGTAGCGCACACCTCTAACCCCAGCACTTGGGAAGCAGAGGCAGGTGGATTTCTGAGGCCAGCCTGATTTACAGAGTGAGTTCCAGGCCAGCCAAGGCTACACAGAGAAACCCTGTCTTGAAAAAAAGAAAGAAAGAGAGAAAGAGAGAAAGAAAGAAAGAAAGAAAGAAAGAAAGAAAGAAAGAAAGAAAGAAAGAAAGGGAGGAAGGAAGAAAGAAGGAAAGAAAGAAACTTATGTCAACAGCCTATAGCCAGTATACCTTAGTCACATGTCACTTAACAATGGAGTTATTCTGAGAAAATGTCATTCCACAAGACATGTGTACTGACACAAACCTAGATGACATATATAGCTCGCTACACACTTAGGCTGTTTGCTGAAACAACTGTTCCTAGGCCACAAAGCTTTGCAGCATGTTACTCACTAGAAACCCAAGGCAACTCTAGCTCAGTGCTGTTTGCAATATTTAAATTATATAAATATATGCAAATGTAAATAAGTATATTAAAATGTTATACAATTTTTCTGCTCTATTATGATCTTATAGGAAAACAATCACATATGTGATCTATATTGACCAAAAAGACCATGTTGTGGTCTATCAATACAGTAATTAAGTAAAATAAGTGGACAGTCACAAATATATGCTTACCTTTACTATTGTTTTAGGGCGTTTCTTGAAAAATAGTTTTGGCTTCTCTACCACAGGAAGAGGCGGGAGTTTTTTAAGCTCCTGTAGGACAGTAGTTGCGGCACGCTTCTTAGAGAGTTTTTTGCTATTTCCCTCTCCTTCTGCAGAAAATTCTCCCACTGACACCCGGGTAACAAAACTCTTCATATGTGGTGGTCCACTTTCTTTAATAACCTATTAAATGCAAGCAAGATATTAATCAACATGCCAGCATTTGTGTTTAACAGCATGAATCTTGAAAGCCTCTCCAACTAATCTGGAGAACTATGCCAAAATTATACTATCTCTTTAAGACAGCTATTTTGAAAGGTATGATATCAGTAATGTTAATGTAAAACATTTCTAATTCTAAATTAACCAAAGGTGAAAGAAATCCTAACATGTAATTTACAGTCAGTCTTGGTCCCCCATGTCTTACAGAACACAAAGCTAAGAGCACAGAACATGCCAAATTGATTATGATCCCATACTAGATAAGCCATTTAAAGTAAAATTACTACATATACATCTAATGCTGTCCCCTATTGGGGTGAAACAACAAAAGCCAAAGATGATGTTTTATCATTTTAAAGATAAAGTCTTTCATACAATGGTCTTCTTATATGATCACCACATATACGACCACATATATGACTATGATTCTATACAATCATAATGGAGTAGAAAAACTGTGTAGTATTTTTGTCTATTTTTACATGTTTCAATATTTCAAACACATTTGCATTATGAAGCATCCTCTTGTGGCAGATTTTCAAAAACAGGAAAAGGATGAAAATTAACATCTTGTTAGAGACCTGAAATATTGTTTTCATAATGGGATTCAAACTCTTGGGTATTCTGGTGATGTGATCTAAATAGTATGCTATAAAAATATGCAGGTTTTCAGTGTCAAGAATTATAGAACCTTCAACCAGGAATATTCCTAACTGTTCAATATGTTCTTACATTTAAATTATATCAGGATATAGAGGAAAGATAGATGCCAAGTCCTGAATACTCAAAATGCAAGTTTCCTTTAAAATTCTGACCTAAGGAACACACAGTATTTGGTTTATTACTTAATATTATATTGGAATTTTATCTTCTACTAATGGATTCCAATTAGGAAAAGGAATTAAAGAAAATACAGTATTTCAATAACTCAACATCAATGGGATCAGGAATTAAAGTACACTTTCCAGGTAACATAAGTTCACCAATTTAAACACCAACTATTCATTTCCATACTCTGATGCACAAGCCTATCAGTTACAAAAGTAATTTCCTAGGCTAGGGAGATAGTGTAGCAGTGCAGTGAGATACCTGCTGTACAAGCAATGAGGACCTGAGTTCAGATGTCTATCATCCATGTATGAACCAAGCACTGCTGCAGTTACTTGCAAACCCAACACTGAGTGAGGTGGAGCCAGGCTGACCTGTGACATTCATTGGCCAGCCAGCCTAGACAAGCTCTGAGTTCAATGTGAGACCTTTCCCCCAAAAATAAGATAGAGAAAGGCCCCTAGTTCATGTCTGAGTTTGGCACCCTCCTCCCAATAGGAATAGAAAGATCTAGTATATGTGAACCTAACACACACAAAATGGGATTTAGTGAACCAACAGGGGAACTGCATGTCTAGCCTTTGAGTGTTCATGCTAGGTCATCGGTATGAGCATCAAATACTCTAACACAATGTGCAGATACGCAAAGGACTTCGGTGACTTCTATTACACACTCCAAGTATGAAGGGCTTGAGAGGTTTCCCAAGGCTCCCCAGCCAGTTCTTGTTGGAATCAGTTTGCTCGCATGTACTTTCTCTCCCTGCCTTCCGCACTGGCTACTTTCAACAAGAAGTTGGTAATCTGACTTGTCAGAGTTGTGTTCAGGAGGAAAGCAGTTTCTCAGTCCAGTGTTCCTTTCGATGAGTAAGCACAGTGGCAGGAGGTCCCCACAGGATAAGGGAACCTTAGGAGAGTCTCCCACAATCCTCAGCTTACTTCCTCCTTCTTCCCACTTTCTGCACAAGACCTTTAAAGTTGGTGACCTCTTACTATGGAAGGCATATAAAAGTATTTTTAAGGTTTTTTCTTTTAAAAAGTTTTATACAATTCTATAAATTTTAAGTTTGTACATATTTGTATGTAGAAAGATATCTCATTCCTTTTTAGCGATTTATCATTAATGTTAAAATATACTCGGGGGAGCAGGGTAGCTCATTCCTAGAGTCTGTACTCAGCATGTTGCAAACTCCCAGGTAAAACTCCCGGCATCTCCCCCAAACAAATCAAACAGGTTCTGACCTCCATACAATTAAAAGGGATTGAATGGATGTGCTACTACATCTTTATTGGATGAAGAATATATTCCTAGAGACTCAGGCAGGACCAGCCGGGAGGCACAGGCTTCACAAGTCGCAGGGCGGCAGGGACAGGATCCTCTCAGACTGCGAGTGACAGCAGTGGATCCGCAACCCTCTCTGCCCCTTCCCTGCAAGTGGAGAGCCTGCCTTCAGGGAGAGCTTTAACCCAGGGACTCACCCATCTGTGCCCGGGATTTACCAGAGGAGAGCAGATCACCCAGAAGTACTGACACAGGCTTACAGACCCACAGGAGGAACAAGCTCTACTCAGAGACAGCAAGAACATCTAACACCAGAGATCAACAGATGGCAAAAGGCAAACACAAGAATCCTAGCAACAGAAACCAAGACTACTTGGCTTCATCAGAACTTAGTACTGCCAACACAGCAAGTCCTTGATATCCCAAAACACCAGAAAAGCAAGATTTGGATCTAAAATCATAGCTCACGATGGTGCTAGAGGAATTTAAGAAGGACATGAATAACTCCCTTAAAGAAATACAGGAGAACACAGGTAAAGAGGTACAAGCCCTTAAAGAGGAAACAAACAAACAAAAAAATCCCATAAAGAATTGCAGGAGATCATGAGTAAACAAGTAGACCCATTAAAGAAGAAACACAAAAATCCCTTAAGGAATTACAGGAAAACACAAACAAACAGGAGAAGGAATTAAGCAAAACCATCCAGGACCTAAAACTGGAAGTAGAAACAAGTAAGAAATCACAAAGAGAGACAATTCTGGAGTTAGAAATCTTAGGAAAGAAGTCAGGAAACATAGATGCAAGCATCACCAACAGAATACAAGAGATAGAAGAGAGAATCTCAGGGGCAGAAGATATCATACAAACATTGACACAAAAGTCAAAGGAAATGGAAAATGCAAATGCAAAAAGATCCCAATCCAAATCATCCATGAAATCCAGAACACAATGAGAAGACCAAACCTAACGATAATGGATATAGAAGAAAGGGAAGACCTCCAACTTAAAGGGTTAGTAAATATCTTCAACAAAATTATAGAAGAAAACTGCCCTAACCTAAAGAAAGAGATGCCCGTGAACATACAAGAAGCCTATAGAGCCCCAAATTGACTGGACCAGAAAAGAAATTCCTCCCACCACATAATAGTCAAAGCACCAAATACACAAAACAAAGAAAGAATACTAAAAGCAGTAAGGGA
>NW_022196896.1:45344790-45345363 GCF_008632895.1 Mastomys coucha
CTATCAGATCACCATGGACTAAGGCTGTTCCTCAATAACAACATAAACAATAGAATGCCCACATACACCTGGAAACTTAACAACACTCTACTCAACAATAACT
The DNA here is from genome assembly GCF_008632895.1 of Mastomys coucha. NCBI lineage: Eukaryota > Metazoa > Chordata > Mammalia > Rodentia > Muridae > Mastomys > Mastomys coucha. Next base: position 45,344,894 of record NW_022196896.1, read on the forward strand.
TGGTCAAGGAAGGAATAAAGGAAGAAATTAAAGACTTTCTAGAGTTTAATGAAAATGAAGCCACAACATACCCAAACTTATGGGACACAATGAAAGCAGTCCTAAGAGGAAAACTCATAGCTTTAAGTGCCTCCAAAAAGAAACTAGAAAGAGCATACACCAGCAATTTGACAGCACACCTTAAGGCGCTAGAACAAAAAGAAGCAAATTCACCCAAGATGAGTCAAAGGCAGGAAATAATCAAACTCAGAGCTGAAATCAACCAAATAGAAGCAAAAAGAACTATATAAAGAATCAACCAAACCAGGAGCTGGTTCTTTGAGAAAGTCAACAAAATAGATAAACCATTAGCCAGATTAACTAGAGGGCATGGAGATAGTTTCCTACTTAACAAGATCAGATATGATAAAGGAGACATAACAACAGACACTGAGGAAATCCAGAAAATCATGAGATCCTACTACAAAAGC
>NW_022196896.1:45348855-45367955 GCF_008632895.1 Mastomys coucha
CCCAGCTATACCACTCCTGGCATATACCCAGAAGATGCTCCAACATGTAATAAGGACACATGCTCCACCGTGTTCATAGTAGCCTTATTTATAATAACCAGAATCTGGAAACAACCCAGATGTCCCTCAATAGAGGAATGGATACAGAAATTGTGGTACATCTACACAATGGAGTACTACTCGGCTATGAAAAACAATGAATTTATGAAATTTTTAGGGAAATGGATGGATCTGGAGAATATCATCTTGAGTGAGGTAACCCAATCACAAAAGAACACACATGGTATGCACTCTCTGATAAGTGGATATTAGCCCAGAATTTCAGAATACACGATGAACAACCCACAAACCATAAGAAACTCAAGAAGAAGGAAGACCAAAAGGTGGACATTGCATTCCTTCTTAAAAGGCGGAACAAAATACCCATGGAAAGAGTTGCAGAGACTAACTATGGAGCAGAGACTGAAGGAAGGGCAAGCCAGCCTAATATAGCTGTCTCCTGAGAGGCTCTGACAGTACCTGACTAATACAGATGTAGAGGCTCACAGCCATCCATTAGACTGAGTACAGGGTCCCCAATGAAGGAGTTAAAGAAAGGACCAAAGGAGCTGAAGGGTTTCTAGCCCCTTAGGACGAACAACAATATGAACTAACTAATACCCTCAGAGCTCCCAGGGTCTCAACCACCAACCAAGGAGTACACATGGTGGGACTGATTGCTCTGGCAGCATGTGTATAGTGGAGGATTGCAAAGTTGGTCATCAATAGGAGGAGAGGACCTCGGCCCTGTGAAGGTTCTGTGCCCCAGTGTAGGGGAATGCTAGGGCCAATAAGTGGGAGAGGGTGCGGTGTCAAGTAGGGGGAGGGGAGAGGCAACAGGGGTTTGTTCTTGTTTTTTTTTTTTTTTTTTTTTTTTTTTTGGAGGGGAAACTGGGAAAAGAGAAATCATAAGACATGTAAATAAAGAAAATATCTAATAAAAAAATTTTAAAAAGGAATTGAATGTTAGTATAATATCACAAAACCCTAGCTCGACTCAAACTTGAATTAAATAGAATCAAATTAATGATAAATAAAACATCAAATCCTATAGATTAACAGAAATTAGATTACAAAACAAATCTTACAATCAAAACTGAAAAGTCATGTAAAAAGGCTGCCTAGTTCAGAAAAGGAGAGGCACAGACTCATGACATTACAGTAACTTCCATTTCACTGAGGACAAATCATTTCACAACAATGGATCTCAATACAAGCAGCATGTGCACTCCTGCAAGAATCTACTACACCATTTAACTTGTTTAAATAACCAAAGAAAAGCACCTGGACACATACCTCAAAACTGACGGGCATATTTCTCTTCAGTGCAATTTCAAACACTAAGCTTATTTCAGATTTATTTGCATCTTTATCATCGTCCATGTCTTTTCCTGATTCACCATTCTAAGTAAAAACAAAAAACAAATAACAAAAAACAGGGTAGCATTGGAGCCGGATATCCCACAACACTCACATTGTTCTGGACTCACTGGGGCGCAGCTACAAAGTTTGAAATAGCAGATGTGGGTATGAACAGTACATTCTCCTGATCTCTCAGGGTCAAGGGCTACGCTGCTAGGCTTCTGGATTTTGTTTTGTTTTATTTGAAGTAGAAGCAGCAAATGCTGAGTTTGAAAATCCTCTATTCAGCCATACATTCTTTAGACTGAATTCTTTTACTCCAGACCTGTGTACCTGCCTCCCTCCAAAACTGCGATGCTAACATGACCCATGGGCTAACATCACAGACAGTACAGCGATGCTAACATGACCCATGGGCTAACATCACAGACAGTACAGCGATGCTAACATGACCCATGGGCTAACATCACAGACAGTACAGGACACAAACCAAGAAATCAGAACAGTTTGGACTTATTCATGTCTTTAATACATACTTACAGAGGACTGAACAATGAATGTATGAGATAAGAAAATAAATGGACAATTCTTGCTACCAAGAAGCTTATGTCTAATTAGTAGTTAACTTCTAATTAGACATAATTAGAAGTTGCAATGAACATGTCGAGCAGAAAAACGTGTGTGTACCATTATAATAAATTCCAAACAAAGAAGACTACGTAGTTTGGGGAATGGATAATCTAGGAGGCAGAGCTGTAAGGTTTGAATAATTTAAGCAGAAAAGATTAAGACGCTGAAATGCCTGGACTAGGGATATTATTGAAGTTCAATGGAGAAAGTAGATGAAACCTTAAGAATGGGTAAAATCGGGGGCTGGAGGAATGGCTCAGCAATTAAGAGCCTGCTTTTCCAGAGGTCCTGAGTTCAATTCTCATCAACCACATGGTGGCTCACAACCATCTGTAATAGGATCTGATGCCCTCTTCTGGTGTGTCTGAAGAGAGCAACAGTGTACTCACATACATAAAATATATAAATCTTTAAAAAAATTGGGAAAAATCACCTAAGAATAGCCTCAGCATTCTAATTTGCAAACTAAAGTAGGACACCAACTTCTCAAACAATGTCCTCCTCTTTCCATCCCTTGACCTCTGGCTGGAGCTGCACCTCACTTGGGAGAGTCCCTTTAAAGCATGAGGCTCTAGGTTCAATTCCCGGCACTGCTGAAATAGGCTGTGGAGCTTACCCACATTCCTTGATCTCAAGTTAACACAACATAATCTATGTTCAGTACAAGGTACATTAAATGCAAGCAAATGAATGTTAGCATTGATCTTTGTAAACAAATCCCTAAATCCCTTGTTACTGGCAAGTGACCTCCACAGGTGAACCAGGTCCTTCCCAGCAGGAATGTATGAGTCTTCCATACTATCAGGTTAGCACCTAAGAGCCGACAGCCATGAGCCTTCCTTAGCTGCTCACATTGCTTCTTTTCTTACACCATTAGTCTCTTGTCTGCTCAGAGCCCTCCCTGAGGCAGCACAGGAGAGAGAATGCTATGCTTGTCAGAGCCACACCTGGGGAGACTTGTCTGGAATTGGCTCATTCTGTAGGGCTTGAAGAGCTTTCATCGCAGCGTTGTGTCTGGCAGCTTGTCGAGTCTTCCCTTCACCAAAGAATTCATTATTTCCTACAGTTAACTGAACATAAAAGATCTTGGGCATTGGGCAATGATACCTATAAAAAGAAAACACAAGCATCAGTAGCAGCTCAGAAGCAGTCTATAACCACTTACAGCCATAAGATTAGTTCACTTAAAATGTTAGCATATTCTCTCAGCAACCCTAATAAAATTTTTAATCTCATGGATATATTTCTAAGGTTAAATGTGAGTCGATATATCCATACAATGACTTTCATGAAAATATGTAATATTAAAAATTAATACAGTAAAAATTATCTAACTATAGAAGCTTTTCTAATGAAGTTTTAGTTAGTTTTGATAGATGAAAACTGAATGGTTTGCTACTGAGAACAGGGAGGGAGCCATTGCAGAAGCTAGATGCAGTTGACCCCACTTAGGTGGCGACATGCACATTACTGGGCTTGTCATGAATAATGGCTGTACTAGGGCTACAGGAGCAGACGGATAGCTTAGTGTGATACAAAGTAATAATGGCATACACTGCCAGAACAAAACTAAAGACTCCATGCTAGTTATGAAGAACTATTTATTTTAAGCTGGCCATAGCAGCTGTACATATTACAGAAGGCAGTGGTATTTCATCATGTATACAATGCACAATGAGCAGAGGAGGGTAACCGGCATGTGTACTACCTCAGGCACACCTCAGGTACACATGAACATAGCTCAAAACTGGACAATTTCTTTGTGCTGGGAACATTCACAATGCTCTTCCCTGTTTGAAACACTGACTTAACTTTTGTTACCCAGTTGTTCTGCTATAGTGCACAGAATATATACATCATTCCTGCAATCCATCTGAACCCAACCCATGAAATCTCTTCTCCCCATTTTCTCTTCCCCAACACCCTCTTCAGAATTTGGCAACCACTATTCCACTCTCTACATTCCTTAAGATTAAATGATTAGTTTCCAAGTGTATGTAAGAACATGTAGTGCTTTTCTTTCTGTGCCTCACTCACTTCACCAACATAATGTTTTCCAGCTCTGTCCCTGTTGCTGTAGATGGAACAATTTCATCCTTTTTTATGACTGAGTATCATTCCATTGTCAGTCATATTTTCTTTAGCTCCTTGTCCATTCGTGGAAACCTAGGTTGATTCCGAATCATGGTGACCATGAATACAACCATAAGCATGTGACTGTAGATGTCTCTCAAAATCAGTTCCACCGGGGAGCCTGAGGGATCCTATGGTAGTTCTTTTTCTAGGTTTGATGTGTTTTGTTGGTTTTGACATTGCTGTTTTTGAGGAATCTCTATGCCATTTTCCATAATGAATGGACTGACCTACATCCTCAACAATGGGAAATTAGAGTTCTCTGTTCTACTTGTCCTTGTATTCTGGCTTCTCACTTCAGTTTGATGCATATTTCTGATGTGGTACTGAGCAATATTTAAGTTAATTCTTATATAGGAAGCTTGAGACTGGCAGTTAAGACTCTCCGATAAGCAACCAGATAGGGAGAGGGGCCATGGCTAGGCAATAATGGTAGCCAATTTCTACCTCAACCTCCTGACTTGAGACAAAAGCCTAGTAGCTTAAAACAAAGGCTATGTAGGCTTCTGTCTCCCACCAGCAGGCCCCTGATGATGGATTGATGGCTCAACAAGTTTAAGGCCTGGTTAGGTCATACACATTTCTGGGATAATAAACAATAGCTACTTTCAAACTGACCAACCCTAGAGTAGGAAGGCTTTCTTCTTTGAAAGGAAACTGGATGTTTCATCTGAGTTCCCCCTTTGCTTTGAACAGGGTCTATCTGTGTGTGCTGCAGGTGTGTGCAAACCCCAGGAAACACCTTTCTGAACTGCAAATTCTGAACGTGGTTCCTGAGATCTGTCTGTTGCCACTTGTTGAGCTTCAGAGTCTCCTGCCTTTCAGCTCTTTAACTTGCAGAGAAAATGAACCAGATCCATACCCCTAGACTGTATCATTTCTAGACTGCATCAGAAAGAGCATAACAAAATACCATGCTTGAAAAACCTACCCCAAGTTTTGTGTTTAATGAAACAGGGAGCAAAGTGTGAGTAGGAAACTGTAGTCATGCAGCTGAGGGGTTAAGAGGCTGAGAGAAGAAAGAGCACATCTAAAAGAAATTTTAATAACTAGGTTATATGATGAAATTTATCAACTCAACAATTACCTATAGAATTACAGGACATTGTAAAAACAAACAAACAGTATAGTAGAGAACACAAACGGTAAGAAATGTACATAGAATATCTACTGTGGGAGAAATATCTGCAAGTGAGAAGAGGGCAAGTTCAGAAGTATCAGGAGCTGTCTAGATAAGGTGGCCAAGGAAGATTTTGTTGAGAAAATGACAACTTTGTAAAGACCTGAAATAAATAAGGAACCAAACCATGCAGGGGTCTGGGATGGTGGATGTGAGGCAAAAAGCACACCAAGTGCAGAGGCCCAGAATAAGCTCAAGGAACTAAGAGGCCTACCTGGCTAGAGCCATGGGGTTAGGCAGGAAAGTGAAGGCACAAGAGGTAGCCAGACTCTGTAGGCCTTCCTTAAAAACCACTTTAAGGGGGCTGGCGAGATGGCTCAGCAGGTAAGAGCACTGACTGCTCTTCCGAAGGTCCTGAGTTCGGATCCCAGCAACCACATGGTGGCTCACAACCACCCATAATGAGATCAGATGCCCTCTTCTGGTGCGTCTGAAGACAGCTGCAGAAAATTACGCCGGAGCGAGCGGGACCTGAGCGAGCGGGACCTGAGCGAGCGGGACCTGAGCGAGCGGGACCTGAGCGAGCGGGACCTGAGCGAGCGGGACCTGAGCGAGCGGGACCTGAGCGAGCGGGGCCGGAGCAGGGCCAGCAGAGGTCCTGAGATTAACAGCAACCACACACATAATGGAACACAGTCATCTGTACAGCTACAGTGTACTCATACACATAAAAATGAAATAAAATAAATCTTAAAAAAAAAAAAACACTTTAAACATCTCTCTTTTATCCACACTTTGGTCTTCCTTTTTCTAGAGTTTCGTGTGGTTTGTGGATTGTACTTTGTGTATTCCGATTTCTAGGCTAATATCCACTTATCAGAGAATGCATACCATGTGTGTTCTGTTGTGATTGGGTTATCTCACTCAGGATGATATTCTCCAGATCCATCCATTTCCCTACGAATTTCATAAATTCATTGTTTTTAATAGCTGAGTAGTACTCCATTGTGTAAATGTACCACATTTTCTGAACCCATTCCTCTGTTGAGGGACAACTGGGTTGTTTCCAGTTTCTGGCTTAAAAGAAGAAACAAAATACCCACGGAAGGAGTTGTAGAGACTAACTATGGAGCAGAGACTGAAGGAAGGACAATCCAGAGACTGCTCCACCTGGAAATCCTTCCCATATTCAATCATCAAACCAGACACTATTGTGGATACCAGCAAGTGCTGGCTGACAGAAGCTTGATATAACTGTGTTCTGAGAGGCTCTGACAGTACCCGACTAATACAGAAGTAGAGGCTCACAGCCATCCATTGGACTGAGTACAGGGTCCCCATTGAAGGAGCTAGAGAAAGGACCAAAGGAGGTGAAGGGCTTGCAGCTCCTTAGGATGAACAACAATATGAACTAACTAGTACCCTCAGAGCTCCCAGGAACTAAACCACCAACCAAGGAGTACACGTGGTGGGAATAATGGCTCCAGCAGCATATGTAGCAGAGGATGGCCAAGTCGATCATCAATGGGAGGAGAGGCCCTTGGCCCTGTGAAGTTTCTATGCCCCAGTGTAGGGGAATGCCAGGGCCAGGAAGCGGGAAAGGGTGGGGTGGTGAGTAGGGGGAGGGAACAGGGGTTTGTTTTTGTTTTTATTTTATTGATTTGTTTATTTATTTATTTATTTATTTTTGGAGGGGAACCTAGGAAAGGAGATACTGTATGACATGTAAAGAAAGAAAACATCTAATAAAAAAAAAAATCTCTCCTTTATCCTATGGGAAATGGATAGCCATTTTGAGCAGAAAGGGGCATCATCTAAACCTTATTTTGAAAGACTATGTCCTCTGCTGAGGGCAGACTGAAGGGGAAGGGCAGGGAAAGCAAGGGAACTCTGACAGCAGCTGAGACAAACTCAGGAAGGGATAGACAGTGCCTTCAGCTGGGTAGTCCCTAAATTCTTAGTGAGTTTTGGAAATAGAACTGTCTAGGAAATCTAAGAAATGGTTCAAGAATCACCTTAGAGCTTTAGAAGAGACAGAGTCCCCACTGAAGAAAAAAAAGACTAAAGAAGGGATTCCTGTGCTGGGTGGACACAAGCAGCACTGCTTTGGAAACATAGTTTTAGAGAAGACCTCCAAGCAGGTATTTCAGGTGGGCAGCCATATTTATGAGTTTGGGCTCTTAAGGAAAAGGTATAAGGTGGTAAAAATAAAGTTTTGGAATAATCAATATAGAGATTGTATTTAAATGTGCAAGAAAAATAAGAGGATTCAGAGACAACAGAAAGACCAGAAGGACAGGTCCATAATGTGGAAAGGATGGGTTAGAGGAGGGACCAAATGATTCCAGCTAAAGCTCACAGGCAAACTAAAACTAGGACTGAACAATATGATCACTGAACTGAGCAACTCAGCATTATGAACAAGATCAATTTTGATGGAATAATGGATTTGTAATTGTAATGGTAAAAGTTAAGTTAAAAATTATTCCAGTGCTGGAAAATGTTTTTACACCAAAGTCCAACTGAGGTCCTGCTTTTTTTCTTTTTTCTGTTTTGCCACGCTAGAGACTGAACCCAAGGACTTGCATGTGGTAGACAAGTAACATCCCAACTTGAGGTCACATGTTTTCAGTGGTTATTCAATACCCAAGCAGTCTGAGATAAACTGGAAAGAGCCCATAATGTTAAAATTTACTGGGCAGATGGGAACTCAGCAAACAAGGTTTCCTGAAGATGAAGTTCGGGGCTGTAGAAGCAGATAAGTGAGGCCACAACTGAGACCATGTATGGACAGACACCTGGAAAGGGCACATGGAAAGGAACCATCAAAAGCCCAAGGCTAGAACTTGATTAATACCTCCGATCAAAGTTCAGGGAAACAATAGACAGCAGAGGATGGGATACAAGAGGATCATGGCAGAGGAGAACTTATAGCAGTGTCAGGGGAGGGTACTTAGCAGTGTCTGAGGGACTAGACACTCCAGGGGAGGGTACTTAGCAGTGTCTGAGGGACTAGACACTCCAGGGGAGGGTACTTAGCAGCGTCTGAGGACTAGACACTCCAGGGGAGGGAACTTAGCAGTGTCTGAGGACTAGACACTCCAGGGGAGGGTACTTAGCAGTGTCTGAGGGACTAGACACTCCAGGGGAGGGTACTTAGCAGTGTCTGAGGGACTAGACACTCTACAGCATGGCAGCAGGAAAAGTCAGTTTAACTGTAAACATCAACTTTTTATGGAGCCCGGTTTTCTACTAATTGTTTTTAAAGATAAGGTGTTTTAAGTGATATAAGTGTCTTTATTTTTAAAATAGAAAACATTAAAAACATTAAAGAAAAAACAATGAAAGTAAAATACTATTTTTAACATCCAAAGACTAAAAAGAATTTTAAGATACAGTTTTTTTGTCCTTTGATTTCAATAACTAAACAGGGTGTTTGCAGTACCATTGCCACTGATCACTTTAATCTGAAATTTTGACAGACTAATGTGAATCATGTATTTACACTGTATTTGTCACCCACAAAGTTTAGTTTCCCACATGCACAGGACTACACATTTTAATTCGTTCCATAAAATTTGAAGATGCACTACTTGAAATCAGAAATTGACTCCTGAACCAATCTTAAATGGCAAGCTTTCTCTGTAGAGCAAATGCTTACAATTAATTATAAATTTCTGAAAACAGAGGTCCACAACTGGACTGCTAAGACCTTTAACTACAGGAGGGAGTGGGCGCCACTGTAATCACTGAGGTCTGCTGACAATTACAAAACTCATTTTGGTTTGCCACAGAGACAAACAAAATTTCTGTTCATTTAAACTTTACTGGAATATGATGTCATAACACATAAGCATACTGAAACAATCTGCTGATTTTTCTGACCAAAATATTTAATTGCACACTAAAGACCCCTCGGGGCCTCTTCCTTTTGGGCCATTGAATATAGCTTTATGTATGCGTATAGGTATGCATTTGATATATATGTATATATAAGCCATATCGTATAAATATCAGAGGGAAAATTAAGTATATTACATTTTTAACATAAAGACTAAAATACTCTCGTTGTAACAACAGGAAATAGCAAGACCTGGTGCCTGACTTGTTTCATTCCAGTTTCATTCCATCCTCTGGTTTAACAATGATTCTTAGTAATATGCCCCACATGTCTGAATATCTTACACATCACATCTCCTCAGTGCACCATGACAATTAAGATTAGCCAGAGCACTCTGATTAATGGCATCCAGACTACACTACAGTACAGATGACATAGAGTACTTCATCAAACAGAATACCATGTGCTGAGGTCCTCGTCTCCAAATACTTATTTCCTTTGGTAAAGAAACACTCAAAGTTTATTAACTTTCAAAGGTGGTATGTTCTACTTAATGGAGTTCCTTCTCCTATTTGTATTTTTCAAATAATAAGCTCAGTTTTGATAATGAACATTCAATATATGATGCATTTACTTCTACAAATTAAAATATATTAACTAAGCAGAGAGTATTTTGTACTCAAAGCTTAAATTCCCATGCTGTTATTGTTTTAAGAGATGAACCACAAAAACCCCTATTGTGCAATTAAATGATTAACTGAACTCCTCGCATCCTCAGCCTCCACAGGTCCCTCTGCTATATCACAATCGTGTTCTGTTCTAGTTAAAGTCTGTCCTACAGCCCTGGCCTTCTGAGCTGTTCTCTGCTGTGGATCCAGGCTTGCTTTGGTGATGCTGCTTACGGTCTCAGAGCTGCTCTCACTGCTCTAGGATCTCTGCACAAGGCCATCTTGGCCAACAGACAACTGCATCAAACAGGGGACATAACCACTCCTTACTGTGCTGGCTAAATTCTTTGTATCAGCTTAGTCTTTACAAAAGCCAGGTGTGACAGAAAAGGTCCTGAATCTTACTTTGAGCAGTAACAACTTTTCCCAATAGAGCTGTTGAGAGTCAAATTCACAGCCATCTAACTTCAAAGGTTCACAAAAATGTTGAAGCATTTCCTAGGGCCAGCAAGATAAAGGTGCTTGCCACTAAGCCTTAAGACTTAGCTCATTCCCCAGGACCTGATGCTGAAAGAAGAAAATTTTGGTTTCATGTGCACTGTGGTATGAACTTCTGTGTACATGGATGCATGTGTGTGCACGTACACACAGACAGAGAGACCAAATAAATACAGTGTGTAAAACTGCCTCATTATCTTCTGGCTCTTCCTGGTTTTTTTGTTTAGTTGAACAGAGAAGCAAATGCAAGGGTTCTGAATGAACATGTACTAAGACGCATACATGTCACTGCGTGGCTGCTAAAACAATACTCCACAATGACCTCCTGAGCTTCCACAGCATGGAGTTCAAATAGACAATCAAGTGGTGCAACATGGGAAGTCACAATGCTGGCAGTCAGAGCCACACTGTTGAACAACTTGGATGGACAAAGGCTAATTTCAAGGCTCCTTTTCCTTTCTATGCGTCACTGTCCCCTACTTGATGAGAGTGTGTTGTGGTGTGTGTGTGGGGGGGGGGGCAAACACAGATACTTTAAATAACACAGTTATTAGATATACAACAAATCTTCAGGCATGCCCCATCTTCAAGGCATATGAGACAATGTATCAATCAAGAAAAGATACATGAGTCCTTGGAATTAATACTTAACATGCCTAATACAGTTTTTAAGTGAAGGAAAGCTACCTTGGCAAGTATTACTATGACAACCTTCTAACCCATCCCATTTTGCTATCTTCCTAATGTGACTGCATTCAAGGTTTTCTCTCTCAACTCCTTTATGTTATCTCTCTCCCAATCAACCAGCCAGGGCTTTATTTTCCAGCATCTCACTTTCCTAAATATCACTTTTACAAGGTGACAAAGACACATTCCAAACAACTCTAGGACTTAAAAATTGAAAAATAATTACCTCTTTTCATTTGATGGTGTTACTCATAAATTTCAATATGGCTCAGACATTCATATATCCTCTACAGGTTTATGTTCAAAGCCCAAGGAAATGTTTATCTTTTGATCTAATGGGGAGCGGCTGGAGTTCTGTTTATTTCTCATTCAGACTGAAAACAGGATGTCACTTAAGCTTTTCTATTTCAGATAACTTATCTGTAAAATATTTGCAGGATCTATGACTTAAAAATCCTAAAAGCCCAAACTTAGAATTCAGATGACATTTGATTATTTTTACTCTTTGTAACTCTTGGCAGCACTTACCCAAATTCTTTCCCTTGCAATAGAAAAATAACAAGTTTATCATAAAGTTGTAAAGTAGTTTTGGCACATTTTCAAGCTTGTACATATATAAAATGTCTAGATAGCTCTTTCTTCACATCTATAAAGTTTGAAAATATATCTTTTATGGTTTGAGTTTTAATTCTTAAGGAATTTCAAATATTAGTACTTATTTTAAAAGATTCACAGGCAAGCTGAAAAGAAGTTTTAAAAGAAATGGAAGGACACTGTTTCTGTTCTGTTTGCAGAACTCCCCTAATTATGTCTTAAATGCCTAGGAGGCAGAAAGAACACCAAGATTCTGATAGGGTATTTCAAAGCAGTGGTCTCAAAAGCACAGAAGCATACTTTCGAGCTTTAGCTGCTCTAAAGTTAAACAGAAAAAACGTTCAGCAGAATCAACTCAATGAGGTAAATCCTGTGCTCAAAGTAAATCTGGTAAATTAATAGAAGGCATGAACTCAGGATGTGAGAGAAGACAGCACTGGACCTGTGTCACTGAAACTCAGGACTGGAGGGCAAAGGGTGCTGCCCAGGACCTGCTGTTAGGAGCACACCATGTCATCCTCATGAGGACACTCACACCTGCACAAATCTTTTCTTGTTCCTTCCTTAAACTGAATCTACACAAGTTATCACTGCCACATTATTATCAAACCATGGCAAAAGGAGACACTAGCATTTAGATCAACCACGCCATACCCTCAGCTTCATTTATAGATGAGGAAAACAAAGACTGGAGATGGTAACTAAGCTCCCCAACTCCACCTAATGTGAGCTATGTCTAAGCCTAGCCAGGCTCACTTGGGAGCCCACACTCAACCTCTGAACTAAGTGCACAAGCATGAGCTATAAACTCTGAAATCATGCTACATGTGAACATGAAGACCACTCAGATCTAGCTAGACCTAGGTGATTGGGCAAATTCAGATTTTTCTCTCTCTCCCCCCTCCCTTCCCTCTCTCCCCCCCTTTCAATCCCCCCCCCCAAGCCAGTGTCACATGTAAGACATCACCCAAGGAAATGAATGCTAAGGGCATTCTAAGTTGAAAGTTGACTGAGAAGTGCCCCCAACCCATTTCTTACTCATCTCTCTTGGTCCATCTTTCTGAAATCTGAGCTTACAAATTTTAATTGTCCCATTTCCACAGTTCAGTTGTACTGGCCTCCATCTCCAAAAGAACACTAAGAGCAGTGAGTAGAGGGTACTTTTGATTTGTCTCTTACTAACTGGAACACAGCTGTTGCATCTGCAGTAAGCACAACACTGGCTAGACAGAAAGGGGAAAGGGGGAGAAGAAGAGAAAGCAAGAGTTTTTGCAAATGTATGTCTATAGGGTATATATATTTTATAATATCAAGAAAGTATCAATTATTTATAGAGTGTTATGCTTCCAAAGTCAAGAATACAACTGAAAGAAAAATCCCACTGTCTTTCAGCACATGTGTAAACAACATTGACTGTATCTTTCAAATTTCTGCCAGGTAAGCTTTACTGCCTACTTTCTAAAAGCAAAACAACTTTATGTTCCTAGAGGAAATTAAGGTATTATAGGTCGATCAGCCAATATTATAATTAGGATTTTTCCAATAATATTCCATAAGTAATAATCATCTAACATCACATATTGTCAGAATCAGCTGCTATGGTTATTTTCAATGTCTTAAAACAATTTGTTCCTTGTGTTACAAAGATTTAGGAAATTTCTCCATGAAGTCAGCAAAGCCAATGGCTTTCCTATAGGTTGTGGGTTTTAGAGAGTGGCTACTTGTCTCACTGGTTATTCTGGGAATTTGACAAAAACCCAAGTCAGTCTAGTAAACTTGTTTTCCTGAAAATCACCCACTCACCTAGGTTCTACAGTTATTGTCATCACAAGCTAATGTTGTCCTAATGAACATTGTCTTTACTTCTATATAACTGTAGTGTCCACATCCCACTAGCAACACATATTCTGCCTATTTATTCTTAAAATCTGATTTTCTCACCTTACTATATTGCATATATATACATTCTAATAGGTCTTACTGAAAACAAAATGTTTTCATTTTATATTTCTGCATATCTTTCCTTTCTTGTTTGTTATTCTTTTTCTAAGTTCTTGTTTTGGGTACTCAATTAATTATCATGGTAACATTTCCAACATAAGCAACATAAGATTAATACATTTGTCTCACAACATCCCTTCTGTTGTTCAAGCTATAATGTGCTCAAGAGGAAATACACTCCAGTACACTTTGAATGTCTGTGATGAAGACTGTAGCAGAGGACAGCAGTGTGTCTAGGAAACACCCTGAGATAATCTGCTAACGCTCCTAGTTTGAATATAAAATTTACTTCACATTTTAAGAAATTTAATTAAAAATATTTTTCACATGTTTTTACCTTTCATAAACTTGGAAGTAAATACTGTTAAAGAAAAGCTTTTGAGATTTAGAGTGGGATAAACTGAATCCATCTATTACACAGATGATGGGGGGGAAGAAGCCAATTTGAAGACTAACCAGGAATATAAATGACTTGGCTTGTATCAACTTTTTCAACTTTACGCAATTAGCAATCTCAGCAGAAATTGTTTGACTTTTTTATGAATAGCTATATATTAATTTAGGGACAACTTTACAAATAAATTCATTAGTGGGAGGAGAGGCCCTTGGGCCTGAGGGTGTTGGATGCCCCAGTGTAGGGGAATTCCAGGGCAGAAGGACTGGAGTGGGTGGGTGGTGGAAGAGCACCCTTTAGAGGCAGGGGGAGGGGGATGGGATAGGGAGTTTCCAAAAGGGAGACCAGGAGAGGGGAAAACATTTGAAATGTAAATAAAGAAAATATCCAATAAATAAATATATATATGTACATATGCATACTGTGTACTTTAAAATCTTTTGTAAAATACTTCAAAGTGGGGGATGGGGACATCCACATGGAGACAGGGGGGTGGAGAAGAGGTATGGGATGTGAAACAGTTGGAGGGTGGATAGGGAGGAATAAAATATGGAGTGTAAAAAAATAAATTAATTAATTAAAAAAAGAAGAAATATAATCTTAAATTTTTACCATATATTTACTACACATGATCTGCTCAAAAATCTATCAGATTCCTATGAGTAAGAAATAACACTAAGAGCCGGGCGGTGGTGGCGCATGCCTCTAATCCCAGCACTCAGGAGGCAGAGGCAGGCAGATTTCTGAGTTTGAGGCCAGCCTGGTCTACAGAGTGAGTTCCAGGACAGCCAGGGCTACACAGAGAAACCATGTCTTGAAAAACCAAAAAAAGAAAAAGAAAGAAAGAAAGAAAGAAATATGACTAGTATGCAACATGAATTCTTCCACAATTCAATTCCACCATTGGTTAATGCTTCTCTTAAAATGTTCTTTGTGCATTGCTTGTATAGAAAATCTCGCAAGTTCTTTCTACTAACAAAATAATTAATGAAACTAATTCTAGAAAATAGATGAAATGCTTCTATTTCCCTACAATATTAAGCCCATAAATATTTGTTTTTGAGGTTTCAAAATTTACATACCAGGGAAATATTAAGTGTGTTAATCAGACTATATTTTAAAGGTTTTTTTAAAAATATTTTCATGGATAAATTACCTTGGCGATGGCTAGGACACAAGGTTCAAATGCCCAGTAGAAAGTGGAATACCTCCTCTAAAGTGTACTAAGCCCCAGAAACTGCTTTGTTACAATGTCCAACCCAGACATCTTCTCTAATGTTTTTGCTGATCAAAATTAACTATAAACTTTGGATACTTGCCCATGGCAAATACTCCCCAAAGAAGCAGAGAGACATTACATCAGCAGTGCTACAGCAGAATCAATGTGCTCTGACAGACATGTGAGCAGTGACTAGGTTTACTGCGAGCTTGGCCTAAGTTTTTCTTTCACTGAAATCTAAGTGGATCTGGTTGTACATCTGCATATAGTTTAATGATAACAATAACTTGTAAGTTAATGGATAATCACTGGAATATAAAAAATTTACTTGGCATTTTCCCAGCTAGTTGTTTTTACAGCTTGAGTTCATGTTATGCATTGGCTGCATTCATAAAAAAGTTAACATGAAGCAAATATTTTCAAACTAAATTCTATTTTCCCACTGTTGCCCAATATTTAATCTTGAGTTATATTTCTGTAAGAAAATGTTACCTCTAACACATCATAAAATTATAATTAAAATGTATATGCTCAGAAACAGGTATATGTAATCAATTATTCTATAAAATATTTCATCTTCTAACCTGCAATAAAATTAGACTAATGGATAATTATTTTTGTTTCATACTCTCACAAGCATTACAAGGAAATGTAGGTTTTAAAGAGCAACTGTGGGGCTTTTAAAGTAGCTTACCAGAGCCAGGCCTGGTGGTGCATGCACTGCCCAGCACTGGGAAGGCAGAGGCAGGAGGGACATTTGAGTTCAAGCCACCCTGCTCTACATGTGAAACAAACAAACAAACAAAACCTAAATACAGAAGTACAATTTACAATGTATTAGCCAGAATTGGATCACAAAGTTTGGCTATCAGATTTCAGCAATACATGGATTGTCAGATCAATGGCAGCAATCATTCTCAGACCTTCCCAATCTCTTCTGCTATTGGTGACAGACTTCAGGGCCCTCACTGCCACCCACACCAGATCCCTGGATCACACCTCTCCTTTACAGTCAACACACCCACACCAGCTCACTGAATCACACCTCTCCTTTACAGTCAACACACCCACACCAGCTCACTGGATCACACCTCTCCTTTACAGTCAACACATTTTCTGATTCAAGCATTTGTTTTCAAACAAATCCAAAGAAGATAAGCAGTGCTGCCTGGATCTTATATACAAAAATGTAAAAAGAAATTGTTGCTATAAGAGGTGAAGACCTGGAACCTCTCAAAATTCTTATACAGTCCTATTTTTAATTAGTATGTTCTAAATTTATAACTTTCAGGCATCATAAATTGAAGCATTTTCTACACAAGTCCTTTACAGAGTATCACAGGGACTGCAATCATCTGTACTCTTCTTTTCTGTATCACACAGATAATCCGGTATGCTTCTCTACCAAGTCAGTGTGAAGTAGGGTTTTTATATATACTAAGACAAACACTGAGCTAAAAATCACCAGCTTGCCCTTATTTTTGTCATGTACCACAAAGCAGAGCACAGCACAGTGAGAGCCCCAGTAGTAAAGATGTATGCTACTGTCCAGTCTGGCAGGACAGCTCCCACAGAGGACGAACCAAGAGAGGCTAATGGTTTACACTTTTCATTACCATCAGTCTTATAGTAGGGATAAGACTTTCTTATCTACACATAAAATAGCTTTTTAGGATATTCTTAACAAGTCTCTCAAGATCTCTTCATATTCCCAGATAGATATTTACATGAGTGAGCACACAACAAAGGAAAAGCACTTAGAGGCTGGGAGCCTGTTCTGTCCTTTACCAGCAAGTGACACATGGGACAAGAACACAAAAGCTCGGAAGTCACAGCTGTCCTCACTGTTCCTTCTGGGTAATTCATCAGCCTTAGACACACCATACGCTTACCTTCTTAGACACACCATACACTTGCCCTCTTAGACACACCAAACGCTTACCTTCTTAGACACACCATACGCTTGCCTTCTTAGACACACCATACGCTTACCTTCTTAGACACACCATACACTTGCCCTCTTAGACACACCAAACGCTTACCTTCTTAGACACACCATACGCTTACCTTCTTAGACACACCATACGCTTACCTTCTTAGACACACCATACGCTTACCTTCTTAGACACACCATACGCTTGCCCTCTTAGACACACCAAACGCTTACCTTCTTAGACACACCATACGCTTGCCTTCTTAGACACACCATACGCTTGCTCTCTTAGATACACCATACGCTTACCTTCTTAGACACACCATACGCTTCTGCAGAGCTTCAGTCCTCCCGATGTTTCCTGGTACTAGCCACCAGCTCCAAAAAGAACCAAGGGACCATGGCACTAATGCCACACTATCTGCTTAGAAAAAAAACCAGGAAAGCGTACAGTCCTACCAGCAAATACTCCAGGCTTCCACTCCACATGTGGGACATGTCTGATGAGTGTGAAGAGCAGGAAGTGGGCACTGTGGTTAGTGTAGAGTCAGTGCAGTGAAAAATGCTGTTAATGAAGTTAGAGATGTGACTGAGCCAGACTTAGGGAAGGTCTTGTGCTTGTCCTCTAACTGCCTCCCACAGTATTCACATGACAAAGAAAACAGCTTCAGACCTCTGCAGGAAACAAGGCTCAGTCAACAATGTCAGTACACTGTCAAATAGCAGGCGGTGTGCAGAAGATGCACAGGTAAGCTCAAACAGTGCCGGTTCACAAAGCATACACCAAGTACATCTCCCAACATTTTTAATGAATGTAACTAAAAAGTTTTAAATTCTCTTCTTTGTCATAAAAGGCACCAACTGACATGTTTTGAAATATGTTCTATATAGACTGTTCAGTGACCTGTCAATCACAGTGTAGCAGTCTATCAACTCATCTGTCTTTGAAGAGATGCATTCTGAACAGAGAATATGAGAACATCAGTGAATTGTAAGAAAACAAAGAAGTAAGGAAGTTAAGGTTTTGGTAACTGAAGCCAAGAAAAAGCCTGGAAAATTAATAGGTAATAAGCTCCCAAGAAACTCAAACTATGAAAAAGTAGCAAGCCATGATGAAAATAATACCTAAGATGACTAAATATACAGCCCTTGCATTATTGCCTAAGAACCTAACTCTCATCTGAAGTCAGGGGAAAGCTGAATGCTGAAGATGCTCATTTTTATTGCAGCAAAAGAAGAAAGAAGAGGAAAAGCATCCAAGACACAGAGGAGAAAGCAAGTTGATGGTAGCAGATATGCTGGCAGACCACATCTAGACGCCCTTAGAAATGAGAAACCAACACAGTGGGCTGATTAGGACTTAAGCAAGATTAGAAGACAATACAACTTATTTTTGTTTTAACGTGGACTGTGTCATCAACTAATAAGTCCAAAACTATCATGAGTCTGTATTGATTTGGAGAAAGCCTTCCCCATGTTCTTTGAAAAACAAAAACAAAACACAGGGTGCCAAGCTAAGGTAGGAAGTCATTCTGATCCAGGGAGTGTAAGGTTCCTTAACTACATGAGAAATCCAAAGAGTTCTACAAACTTGAGACATATGTGGGACTGCAGAATGAGTCTTCAACCAATTTTACTTATTGGTTTTGTCATTCTTTTTTTTAAAAATCACTCAAGAGAACAAAAGGAAGTTTTGTAAATAATCTTATTTACAGCAGATGGAACTTCTTGGGAGACTTTTGGGGGAACCTAGAGTCACCACCTGAGAGTCAGGCCTCTGAGAAGGTCTCCAGGACAGTGATCGGGACTGATAGGAGCATGGCCAGAACCAGCTCGCAGGAAGCACAATCACCCCAGTTATGTGCGAGGAATCCCAGGCAGAAAAGCCAGACACTTGGAGCTGATGGACTCGTGACTGAGTCACGTGCGTGAAGGGCTGTCTTCCAATCACACTGGTCAAGTGCATGAAGGGCTGTCCTCC
>NW_022196896.1:45367985-45369376 GCF_008632895.1 Mastomys coucha
ATGAAGGGCTGTCCTCCAATCGCATTGGTCAAGTGCATGAAGGGCTGTCCTCCAATCGCATTGGTCAATTGCGTGAAGGGCTGTCCTCCAATCTCATTGGTCAATTGCGTGAAGGGCTGTCCTCTAATCTCATTGGTCAAGTGCATGAAGGGCTGTCCTCCAATCTCATTGGTCAAGTGTGTGAAGGGCTGTCCTCCAATCTCATTGGTCAAGTGCGTGAAGGGCTGTCCTCTAATCTCATTGGTCAAGTGCGTGAAGGGCGGTCCTCCTAATCGTACTGGTCACTGCTCTCTTGTTCTATCACAATGCAATTCGAATGAAATCAAATCAGTACATCCTCTCAAAGCTAAGCAGGCCAGAGTGCCTACAAATACTTGGAAACCTTGCATGACACCACATAACTCTTCAATTAAGGAAAGAGGTCAGAATAAGTGTCTGGCATCTAAGATGATATCTAGAACTTAGAAGAAGCCCAATAAAGATGTTAGATGAGGAGGTGGGTAATAGCTAATACTTGCTAAGTGGTTTACTAGCTGCCAGCACTGGACATTCAGTAACTAACTTAATATTTCCAACAGCCTTCAGCAATAAATGCTAATACTGCTTCCATTTTCAGTCACAGAAACTAAAACGAACTTCGAGTATCTCAGCTTAATTTGAAACTAGCTTTCAAACACAGGTACATGGCTCTACAGTCTTGAACAATCACGTTTCAGCACTGTTCTCTTCTTGAGAGAAGTGGATGGAGGGTGGTAAGGATGGAAAGCAGACTGACAAAACAGTCACGCCCTCAGCCAGTCACGCCCTCAGCCAGTCACGCCCTCAGCCAGTCACGCCCTCAGCCAAAGCAATGCAAATCCAGGCTTAGAGAATGGTCCACGGAAAGTGAGAGAAGCATGTACCTTGTAGAGGAGAATGGGGTCAATGTGCACCTTCTAAACTCTGAGTGTGATCTCTGGAACACTTTCAGCAGTGCTGGTACTCAGGAGGCTGGCCTGGAAGGTGGGGGGATGTGAGGCCTTAGCTCTCAGAGGTAAACTACTACAAGCGATTCTCAAGACAGAGAAATACTGTCTTAAGTGAAGACTCACTGTTGTGCCCACTAGGCCCCAACAGACAGCTCCAAACTCAAAATCACACAGACTGCCCTGGTTAAACTCAGCAGGTTACAAACAAACAATTAGACTTGAGTGTGAGAAAGACTTATGGGGGCTTAGGGAGTACACAGGTGATGGGAAAAGATGAGAGACATCAATATGTATTACATACATGTGTGAAACTGTGAAGTAAGCAGACAGACAGACAGACAACTTACACACTGGGGCTAGGCCACAGGTCAGACAGCAAATAGACTTTAATTGGATCTCCAAAACCCACATTAAAAAAAAAAA
>NW_022196896.1:45370907-45373450 GCF_008632895.1 Mastomys coucha
AAAAAAAAAAAAAAAAAAAAAATCCATCAGGCAATGGTGCAGCACACCTCTGTATCCCAGAACTTAGGAGGCAAGGACAGATAGATCTCTGAAGTCTAGGTCAGCCTGGTCTACATAGTGAGCTCCAGGACAGCTGAGGGCACACTGAAAAACTCTACCTCAACAAAACAAAACAAAACAAACAAAAAGACAAGTGTAGTAGCACATGCTTATAATTGCAGGGTTGAGAAATCAGAGACATCCCTGAAGCTTGCTGGCCAACTAACTCTCTTATTTGGCAAGATCTAGGCTAGTGTGGAACTCTGTTTCAAAAAAGAAAAGCTAGATAGTACCTGATAACAACCCACAATGATGTCCTCTGGTTCTACTTATGTGTGCATACTTCCAAGTATACATACACATACATACAGCAAACATGAAATACTAAATTACAAAAATACAAGTTGGCTTAGAAATTATGGAGTAATCACACAGGAGAATACAAAACAATTCTTAAGTAAATAAAGGAAAATTTCTTTCTGGTCTGATCAAGTAAGCTCTCATTGGAAAAATTCTCCTATGGGACACTATAAACTCTGAATAGAATAAAAAGCACACACTAGTTTCAAGTCCCTGAAGAGTGAAACAGCAGTATGGGAACAGAGTTTATATTTGGAAAACTGATAAAAACATGAAGGGGGAATCATAGCGGAGACTTGCTTGCTCTGTGTACAAAGCTCTGCCCAATCTTCAGCTGCTTCATGGACTATACATGCATGGAGTGACACAAAACAACTCAGCGAAAACACTGAAATGTGAGCTGTTGCCCAAGGAGAAGAAAAAGGGTTCTTTTGATGGGCTGTAGAAAAATGAACTGCCTGTCTAGATGATTTTTTTAAAGGCATTTCAGAAGATTCAAACTTTGGAACACTTCCTATCTCCAGCTTTTGAGTTGTGGATGCTCCAACTGTACCAGCTACTTGTACCTTAGGAGTGAATGGCTGTACTGCCTGGAACATGACAAGAAGCACTTGCAGGCTAGAGAGCTGGCTCAGCAGATAAAGGCACTCCATGCACTGAGACCTGAGACTCCACACATAGCCCAGGACCCATGAGTGGACAGGTGTCTCACAATTTGTCCTCTAACCTCCAGAAACACTCAATTTCATATACACACACAAATGCCCACAAAATATATAAGCAAACAAACAAGAGTACTTTTTTTTTAAGGGAAAAAACCATGGGATTTTAAAGTACATTTCTAACTCATTGGAACAACTCAACCTATGAAGTACTCGACCATTTGAAATGCTCTTGTAAAGACATAGTCCACCACAATGACTTCGCCTCACTGACATTTTAAACCAAACTGTACAATAAAGTTCTAGACTCCATGTTTTCCAAGGTGTTCTTGGAGAACCTGTATCTCACCCCAGTTTACTTCTTTTTAGAACACCTCTAGGAGGCCTGAAAGATGACTCAGAGGGCCAAGGCACTTAATGCCAAGCCCAGTGACCTGAATTCAGCCCCCCAAGAACTGCATAGTGAGAGGAGAGAACCAACTCCTATGAAGTATCCTCTAACCTTTACGTGTGTACTGGGCTGTGACAGCACCCACACTTTTACAAATAAATAGTCCTAATTTTAAATGTAAACTTCTGACATTGCTGGCCAAACTGAAGAAGACTGACTGTTTCTGAAAACAAAAGAAAAATGCCTGTTGTACAACCAATTCCGTAAGAAATGCTACAATGTATTTTAGTTATATTTAAATCAATATCAAATATAATTTCCCAATAAATCAAAAATATATGAGGAACATACAAAATTATTCAAATTTTCTGTTTCTCCTGAAAAAGAACTATTTTGCAAACCCAGGTGCTTCTTAATATAATATACAACATCACATACTGTTTACCAGTCTACAGGACAAAGAAAATTAAAATCAAAACAAACATTTATCTTCCAGAAAATAACAAAATACAGGGTTATCATCGATAAATGAAAGCTGAAAAACTTTAAAAGACACTGATTTAAAATCTTTGTTCTACTTAAAACAGCTACCTTTCATAAACACATCAAAAAAGAAACCCTAAATTAGACCATTTATTAATATCAATCAGGGCATTCTAACTTTCTGAGTAGACCCAGAGAGCTAAGACTTCAGCTCGGTAAGGCAAACATGAGTGCACACACTTGGAACTCTCTAACACTCAGGTGGAGCTGGAGGTCAGAAGTGACACACACACCAATGGGTGGAGATACGGACTGTGACAGCTGACGAATGAAAACGGCCATCTAAATTTCATGTAACTTCCACACATCACAAAATATGATCCTTTTATGTTTTTATTTTAAACTTTTCAAACTTAAATCATGGGCTGACAACAGAGAGATGGGCAGTACTCGCCAACACCCACATTAGAAATGTGGTCACTGGAAACCCTCACTAAGGACTCCCTTAAGAGAACTTCTGTGATTCTGCTTTTCTCAATGTCACCATTTCCTATTTAAAAAAAAAACCTTGCCGGGCGGTGGTGGCGCACGCCTTTAATCCTAGCACT
>NW_022196896.1:45373477-45383424 GCF_008632895.1 Mastomys coucha
AAAAAAAAAAAAAAAAAAAAAAAAAAAAAAAAAAAAAAAAAAACCAAAAAAAACCTCTAAAGCACCATCATCTGCCAAACAACAAATGCGAATGCTATGGCAATGTGTCCTTGTCACTGGGAAACGGGGGCAACAGAACGCTCCAGTGATGTGCCCTTGTCACTAGGAAATGGGGGCAACAGAATACTACAGTGATGTGCCCTTGTCACTGGGAAACAGGGAAGGGAGGAGGGCAACAGAACGCTCCAGTGATGTGCCCTTGTCACTAGGAAATGGGGGCAACAGAATACTACAGTGATGTGCCCTTGTCACTGGGAAACAGGGGAGGGAGGAGGGCAACAGAACGCTCCAGTGATGTACCAGAACGCTATGGCAATGTAGCCTTGTCACTGGGAAAGGGAGGCAGCAGAGAGAGAGGCCACTTCATTGTACATCTCATGCTACAGAATTAAATCACTCTGTGTGACTTTGTTTATTGGTGTCACTAGTCACTTCTGAACTCCACTAGCCTTCAGCACCTGCACCCATATGCACATACCTACATATAGACATATACACATATACATAATTAAAACATACGATACATATTTTTAAAACCTCATATTGAAAAAACAGGACAGGAAAACCACAAGGTCAATCCTATGCAGAGACTTAGGATATAAGCATTTACAATAAGGAAATACAGTGGCCTTAAAAGCACAGGTCAAAAACTCAAAGAATATTGTATACTGAATATTTATTGAATACCTATTACCATGTTGAGAGCAGAGATGAGAAAGGGATTTCTTGACTGCTTGTGTTCTGTCTACTTTGAGGATAGGCTTTATTGACAATTTTACAGAGTAGAGGAGCTATTGAAGCCCTACCTCCTTTTTTTGATATCTGAGACAGGGTTTCTTTGTATAGCCCTGGCTGTTCTGGAACTCTGTAGACCAGGCTGGCCTCAAACTCAAAGATTCTCCTGCCTCTGCCTCCTGAGTACTAGGATTAAAGGCGTGCGCCACCATGCGGAACCCTATTGTGAGTGTGTAGATACATGCAACTCATATAATTACCTTTTCAAATTAAAATATTTCTAACAATTCCCATGTCACTAATATACATTCCTTTAATAAATTTGTATGGTATTCTACTGTAGTATTATACTATAATTTGTTATTTTTATTGTGAATTTCATTGTTAGTGATTAGTCATGAAATAACAGTAGTAAAAATGTCAAACTTATAGAACATTTCATATATAAAATTCGTGCATAGAACATAAAAAAAAAAGCTATTGGGGAATTAGTCCTGCTCAGTGAGACTTAATACTCTTCAATACACATTATCAGAGACAGCATTGACCTTTTTCTTGGTAACTGCTGTCTTTTAGTTACTTTTTGCTTCCATGACAAAAAACTATGACCAAGGCAACTTATTAAAAAAAAAAAAGCATTAAATGTGGTGGCTCATGGTTCCACAGGATTACTGTTGATGACCATCACAGAGGAGAACATGGCAGCAGGCAGAAGGGCTGCTCTGGGGTAGTAGCTGAGAACTTAAATCTGACCTACAAGCATGAGGTAGAGACACAGGCTACCTGGGAACGGTGTGAGCTTTGGAAACCTCAGAGCATACTCCCAGTGTGTGCTTAGCTCCAGGGGTACAGCTGCCCAGTATCAGAGTGTTCAAATGGAATCTCACATCTTCTAATATAAAGCTTTCAAGTCTCTAGCTTTGGTAGTGGGTTGAGGTTACTGCCATTCGCTGCGGTGGGAAATATAGTATAATCAAGTTTGGAATGCAGTTAAAACTGAGCACAGACGCGTTTTTAAGACAGCCAGGAGGAATTGCCAAGTATGTGTTTGATATAGGAGACTACACCTCAAGGGTGATATAGAGAGGTAAGGAGGGAACTATCATCGTGCACAATATTCTGCAAGGCTCTGCTCTTCCAGACCTCCTGCAACTGGGACTTCGATGTCACTGTAACAGATGTCAGGGTGATCTGTTACCCCATGGATTGCCAGCACTGATGTGCTTATGTGGCTGGCTAGGCTGGAATACCCTTCCTCCTTCGCTGCATGTCTTAGGTTCAGAGTATAGCAGCTCTACTCTGTGTCAAAGGTTATCTCACTCTAGCCATATTATAGCATTTTCCCAAAAGCATCAGCAACCCTCAAATCTCACAGGCAAGCTCTCTTGGGCAACCTAAATGCAACTATTTCCGTCTTGCTTTTCATGACTACTTCTTTCAAATTGCATTCCAGAACTGGTGAGATGGCTCAGTGGTTAAGAGCACTGGGTACTCTTTCAGAAGTCCTGAGTTCAATTCCCAGCAACCACATGGTGGCTCACAAACATCTATATGGGGATCTGATGCCCTCTTCTGACATGCAAGCATACATGCAGATAGAGTGCTCATGTACATAAAATAAGTAAATAAATCTTTAAGAAAATCCCACTCTACTGCATCCTACCCTAACATTGCCCACCCCACCCCCATTCTGCTTAGTGTCACCTCTGTTGCTCATGGAAATAAACAAAGAAGAACAGGAGTTTGAGAAGATTATTGGAGAGTGGAGGAAATGCCTAGGTCTTCCAGGGCTATCCTACAGAATTTAGTTATTCTCATCAGAGCATTGGGAGCAAGTGAGAGAAATGAGTGTTTTTATGTAGGAGGAGACTTGGTCTCATTTGCGTAGAGAAGCAATAGAAGTGTACTAATGGCTATGGCTAGATTGACTATGAGATTGTTGTGAGAGAACAGAAGCAAAACAAAAAACAATTTACTGGTGCAGATGCTGCAGTAGGTATTAAAGAAGGAATAAAACCAGACTGTCTCCCTGCAAAAATGTTTATCTGAAAGTTTACTCGATTTCCCTATATTCCTGAAGACATGTTTATGTAACCTGTATTGGAGATTAGAAGACGTCTCAACGTGTGTTTTAAAGATTCTGAGCTTTTTGAATGTTAGTAAGTATTGCATCAAGGAACATAATTGTGTAATTTGGGGCAGTATTAAAGCAAACCAATAGGATATGGATCTTATTACATTATTGATGATGATAAAGAACAGATTTGAGAAAATAAAAGCTTCTATGATTTGCTTAACACCTACTTACAGGTGAAAGTCAGAATGGCTATTCTTACTGTGTAGAAGTTCATTGAAAGGTATAGATTTTGGGTCTGGTTTATGTTAGTCTGTAGTATTTTTTATTAGGTTTTTTTCATAATAAATTTTTGTCAAAGTACCAGGTAAAAGCTACAGTTACTGAGAGGTAAGCTACAATTAAACACAGTTCCCTTGATTCTGTCCTTTTGCAGTCTTGGTGATTTGGTATTACCATATGGAATATAATTAACTATGAAAATGCAAGGACTCCTGTGGCCAAATTTTAATACTAAATCACACTGAACTTTAACAGAGTTCTAAGTTTGGCATAAAAGTAACTAATAAGTTCAATAAACAACATTATACAAAGTGAGTTTAATTCTGTGTGAGATTAATGAGATGAAATGTACAATGAAGCAACACTTTCTGTCTTTCTTTTTGTAACCCACAACATGAGCTTTCTGGTGAAGCTCACCTACTGTGTGGTCATACAGATATCTCTAGAAAGAAAATAAACTGTGTAAATTTGTCTTCCAATTCTTTATTTCAGGAAACAGTATATAGTGCTGAACTGGAATCGAAACTTTCTAAGCCTTCCCAAGAAGCCCTACCGTGTCTAGGGCTGCAGAAGTAAAAGGGGACAAACGGAGCGCAATGATGCGGTCCCAGTTTCTACTAAAAAAGTTCAAATGAAAAGTTTAATTTTAACTAAAGACATTCAATTTGCCTAAATGATAAGATATTAAACTCAAAACCCAAAGCATGCAGAGACTATAAAGGTAGAGTCAGAACACACAGCCATGCTGCCCTCTAGTGGTTCAGGGTAAACAGCTTCACCGTGTTATCACAGGGAAATGGTAACAAGCATGACTTTAATATTCTGTAAATAGAAATATTACAATAGCCGGGCAGTGGTGGCACACGCCTTTAATCCCAGCACTTGGGAGGCAGAGGCAGGTGGATTTCTGAGTTCGAGGCCAGCCTGGTCTACAGAGTGAGTTCCAGGACAGCCAGGGCTATACAGAGAAACCCTGTGTTGGAAAAACAAAAACAAAAACAAAACAAAATTATAATAAATGCCAAAGAAAAGAAATTTGAATTTTGTGTGTGCTCAAGCTCAAAGGTGAGCTCTGACCGCTTTCTCCGTATCAGCATTCTTCACTATGGCAGACTTCCAGTCACATTTGTTTATGAACACTTAAAGCAACATACGAATCACAGCCCACTCATGTGTGCTCTGGACAGCTTTCCCAGCTCATCTTTTCAACTGAATGCATGACTATTCTCACCCACACCACTACAGGAGCCTTCCCTACTAGCACCTTTACTGGAATTAATTTTAAATCAACTAAATGACCATGTACGAGGGATCTATTTCTTACCTCTATATTTCTGAGATTAGCAAGCTTTTTAAAGGGCCAGCCAGAGTAGCACAGAAGCAATAGACAACACCCAAACAATAAGGTATGGCTGTGCCTCAATCAAACATACACTAAAATGTCAATGTCACCTAGCTTCATGAACTGTATCTTTCTTCTTTTAATATTTTTCCCACTATTTGAAAATGAAAAAACTATTCCTAATTTGCAGGCCACACAAAAACAAGTAAACCACATCTGCGACCATGGGCCCAGTGTGGCACCCTCTGTTCTTTTCTATTCCATTTATCTATCTTTCTATTGCTCTATATCTCTGTCAACATTCCAATATCTACTGATTTAATCATGTAGGGTTTTTGTTGTTGCTGTTTGGGGTTTGTAGGTTTTTTCCCCTCCAAACATGATCTCTTAAAGCCTGGGATGGCCTCAAACTCACTATGTAACTGATCATGACCTTGAACTTTTGATCCTTCTGTCTTCCTTCCACTTACCAGATGCATGTACCAGGTTTATGCGGTGCTGGCGATTGGATCCAGGGCCCTAGTATGCTAGGCAAGCACTCAACCAACTAGACTGTAACCCTAGACCTCAAGGCAGATTTTTACAAGTAGTAAAGTCTGATACTATGAGTCCCCTCACTCTGTTCCTCTCAAAATGGCCTTGTTTACTAGCAGCCTTTTGCACATCTACAAAATGCTATGTTCTCAAATGAACAGCTAGAATTTTCATGGAAATTCTGCTTCACCACGGAGAAGGGATCATCTCAATCATGAAGACTCTTCCTTAGTAGGAGCAATTATATTATAGCTTTCAACACACACGTTGTGCACTTATTTTGTTAATTTGACTTATAAATATGTTTTACGTGATTATAACTGCCCAGTTGTTCATGATTACTAAGTGGAACTACCACTGAGTTTTCTAGTTTCTTGTATCCTGTGTGTGACCTTACTAAAAACTCCCTTATTCTAGTAGCTCTTGGTTTTCATATCTTAGAACTTTCTACACACAAAATTGGTGTTTACAGATAGATATAGCTTTAATCCTTTTCTAACATTTCTCTCCATTTATTTCGTACTATATATACAAGAGTTCAAGTACTACAGAAACTGAAGTGCTAACAGCACACGCCAGTGTCCTGGTCCTGACTACACAAGGAATGTATTTAGTCAGTACTTTTCAACCTGTGGGTTACAACCCCTTGGCCATCCAAGAATCCTTTCACAAGAATCACCTAGGAGTATTAGGAAACACAGATGCTTACACTGCGATTCATAACAGTGGCAAAATTACAGTCATGAATGGCTATGAGTAACAATTTTATGGTTGGGGTCACAACATAAGGAACTGTGTTAAAGGGTCACAGCATTGTGGAGATTGAGAACCACTAGTCTAGTCAGCTAGAGATGATGTCAAGAAACCCTATCTTCCATCCTCAGTTTGCTAAGTCTATACCCTGAACAAGTGCTACTTATCAAATGCTTTTTCCTCTTCTAATGAGATAGATGCTCATATAGTTTTTCTCCATTTAATTAATAGTTGATTATTTTATTACCATATTAAACTAATCTTGTTTTCCCAAAACAAGTTTAATTTAATTGTGGTATACTGCATTAGCTAAATTTCCCTTGCTAATACTTTCTTAAAGATGCCTGTTTTTATGTGGGCATACCGGTTATTAAGGTCACTCTTCTTCACGCTTGCTTTGGACATGTACTCAGAGTCTCTTCTCTGGCTTGTCAAAATTTTCAGAATGTAGTGCATTCTAAGTGTGCCTCAGTTATTTAGATTTATATCTCTTCATTAAGAAGATTCTAACACTGCAGGGCCATGTAAAGACACGAGAAAAACACTTTTAAATGTACTTTTCAGTTTTCTTTCACTTCTCTATCTATTCTATTGGGTGTTATCCTTACAAAGAAAAATGACTTTTATGTGTAAGACATGCTAAGTAAAAGGAATATATTCCCCAAACCAGGGGATACAGTATACCAAATGTAAAGCCATCTTTA
Organism: Mastomys coucha; assembly: GCF_008632895.1. Classification (NCBI taxonomy): domain Eukaryota; kingdom Metazoa; phylum Chordata; class Mammalia; order Rodentia; family Muridae; genus Mastomys; species Mastomys coucha. The sequence goes on from NW_022196896.1 coordinate 45,379,962, forward strand.
ACTGCTGGAAAACGTTTCTGCTTTTCACCACTTTCATGCTTATTCCTTTTATCCAAAAAGACTTTAAAGCTGTTTACTTGACCTTTTTTCTATATTAAATCAGCATATCAGTAAGTCAAAACATGGTTGAATGCTGGTCATTACAGATTTGTTAGCCCCTGCCCTTGGAATAGTGACTAAAGAAATCGCTAGTCTCTACACTTTGGCAGTATGTAAGCACCACCTAGTGGCCTAGATGGTGAAAACGGCATCTTTCACCATCCCTACTCCAAGTCTACTGTACAGACTCCTATACCACTTATGAGGCACAAGAGTGAGCTTCTTTGAAAAGAAAGTCTGGCAAAGAAAAAACAGAGGGCAAGAAAATGAGAGATGGAAACAAGGAAAGTCAAGTCCTGTATCCAGCCTGCGGAGTCTGCCTAACAGATGCCCCAGTCATGTGGGGTAGAACCCCATTCTCAAAGAGCATAATCTGAGTGGTAGACCTTTCAAAATCTGTGTCAGAAGAACAAGGGGCTGACAGGCCTCCTGCCAAGCAATAATACTTTTCATTTGCAAATAGACAATACTGATCAACTATTAATAGGATGTCTAGTTTAAGTTATTCTATTCTTTTCTCCATAATTTATTTACAAAGAAATAGCAGAATGGGACTAAGTAGACTGAGCAGCAAGCAAAAGTGTGGTAATCAAGCCTGATGGCTTGAGACTGATTCACAAACCCACAGAAGAAGGAAGCAATGGCTCCTGTATGCTGTCCTCTGACCTCCATGCATGCATGATGGTATAATTGTACAACACACACACACACACACACACACACACACACAGTAATTTGAAAAGATACAGAAATAGATGCACTATGGATAAAGCCTGTGAGTTAAAGGTATGGTACCTGGCCTGCTGCTAGTGGAAGACATGCCTTTTGGAAGTGGGGCCTCTATGGAAGTTGTCCAATCATACGAAGGTGTGCAGTTACTGAAAGGGGGTACAGAGGCGCTAGAGACATGTCTCAGTGGTTATGAGCATTTGTTCCCAATTCCCACATGATAGGTCACAACCATCCGTAACTCCAATCCCAGAGGACCTAATGTCTGTCCTCTCTTGACCTCCTTGGGTACCAGGCATATACATGGTGTATACACACATACTTACAGACAAAACACTCATACACAAAAAACAATAAAGTAAATGTAAAAATCCACATTTGATAATAAAAAAGGAGACTGAAAACAAACTGTCTCTCCCTTTGTGCCTATCATGTGCAGGTGAGTGGCTTCTTCTACCATGGAGTCCCTGGAGGATGTTCTGCCTCACCACGGGAGCAGAGGCAATAAGGTCCAGTCACCAAAGTTGTACACATCCAAGCTTGGAAGCCTAAAGCCTCGTGTGTAAGAATATACCTGTAACCTGAGAACTTAAGAGGTAATGCAGGAGGATTAGGAATTCAAAGCTAACCTCAGCTACACTAAGATCTTCTATAGAATACTCAGTCTAAAAAAGCCAAAGGAAAAATGAGTACCTTTTTTACAACAAGGTCTTCTTACTTTGTTGCCCAGGTTAGTCTCAAATTTATGTTATACTTCTGTCTCAGCCTGTCAAATGAGGAAATGCTAGGGTTACAGGCAAAAGCCCCATGCCCAGCTGACTATTTTGTCACAGTAATAGATAATTAACACATGCATAGCTGTACTCACACCTTGCTTTAGCTATCCAGTCTTTTGACACAATATGACATTTTTTATCTACAAATATTCATAACTATCCCAGGGTGCATGAACACATGGCATGTAGGCTAGGCATACCTACTCACAGTTTGTCATTTGGATGTTAAGTGCTTTCTATTTATGGAATATCAACTAGGGTCTCAGACAAGGAAGAAAACACAAGATGCAGCTACTACCAAGCATCTTGGGTGTTAAGAGGAGACAAGTTCAGAATCCCAACTGTGTCAAGTTGTGCAAGAGTAAACCTCTCCAGTCACTCACAAGTGGATACTAGCTCAAATGCTCCAAATAACCAGGATTCAATGCACAAACCACATGAAGTTCAATAAGAAGTAAGACCAAAGTGTGCGTGCTTTGGTCCTTCTTAGAAGGAAGAACAAAATACTCACAGGAGCAAATGTGGAGATAAAGTGTAGAGCAGAGACTAAAGAAAAGACCACCCCGAGACTGTCCCACCTGGGGATTCATCCCATATACAGTTACCAAACCCAGACACTATTGTGGATGCCAAGAAGTGCATGCTTAAAGGAGCCTGATATAGCTGTCTCCTGAGAGGCCCTGCCAGAGCCTTACAAATACAGAGGTGGATGATAGCAGCCAATCATTGGACTATGTGTGGGGTCCCTAAGGAAGGAATCAGAGAAAGGACTGAAGGAGTTGAAGGGGTTTGCAACCCCATAGGAAGAACAACAATACCAACCAACCAGACTCCCCCCCCCCCGAACTCCCAGGGACTAAGCCATCAACAAAGGAGTACACATGGCTCAGCTGCATATGTAGCACATGGCGGCCTTGTCAGGCATCAATGGGAGGAGAGGTCCTTAGTCCTATAAAGGCTCAATAGATGCCCCAGTGTAGGGGAATCGAGGGTGGGGAGGTGGGAGTGGGGAGGTGGAAGAATACCCTCATAGAAGCAGGGGGAGGGAGGATGTGATAGGGTGTTTCTGGGAAGGAGGGAAACTGGGGAAGGGAATAACATTTGAAATGTAAATAAAGAAAATATCCAATAAAAAATAAATAAATAAATTCACTAATCAAAATTTTAGTAAACAATCAGGGATAACAAAATACAAAAGAAATAGTGTTAAAACAAAACTGTTGTCACGAATCTATTCAATACATTACAACAAAAAGAAAGGGACTTATTCTGGGCACTATGGAGACAAGGCTAGACCTTCCTCAAAAGTCAAAACCCGGAACTGTGGACACCATTCCTGTGTGCACACGCAAAGTACTGTAATCAACAAGCCAGAGACACCTGCACACCATGTACACTGTTCTGTTATTCTCCAGACACCTGCACACCATGTGTACTGTTCCGTTATTCACAGTAACAAGATGGAGACACCTGCACACCATGTGTACTGTTCCACTGTTCACAGTAACAAGATGGAGACACCTGCACACCATGTGTACTGTTCCATTGTTCACAGTAACAAGATGGAGACACCTGCACACCATGTGCACTGTTCCGTTATTCACAGTAACAAGATGGAGACACCTGCATACCATGTGCACTGTTCCGTTATTCACAGTAACAAGATGGAGACACCTGCACACCATGTGCACTGTTCCATTGTTCACAGTAACAAGATGGAGACACCTGCATACCATGTGCACTGTTCCATTGTTCACAGTAACAAGATGGAGACACCTGCATATCATGTGCACTGTTCCACTGTTCACAGTAACAAGATGGAGACACCTGCACACCATGTGTACTGTTCCACTGTTCAC
>NW_022196896.1:45383746-45386181 GCF_008632895.1 Mastomys coucha
AGATGGAGACACCTGCATACCATGTGTACTGTTCCGTTATTCACAATAACAAGATGGAGACACCTGCACACCATGTGTACTGTTCCATTATTCACAGTAACAAGATATAGAACCAACTGGATGAGAAAACATGGTGTTATACACAATGGAATTTTATTTATCCAAAACAATAAACAAACCTTAATCTTTTGCAGGAAAGTGGAACAGGAGATCATCATGTTACAGAAAATAAGCTAGACTCAGAAAGACTATACCATGTTTACTCTCATATGCAGAATCACATATAGACAGGGTACTCTTTGGGAAAAGAAATTCAGTCAGAAGGAGGGAAAGGGGGAATAAGAAAGAATAGTGACTAAATTATATGAAACTATAAAATATCATAATAAATATGCTATTTTGCACAATTAGCGTATTTTGCAAATATGCTATTTAGAAAAGAGAAAAAATATAAGCTAGGTATTGGGCTGCCAGCCTGGTCTACACACAGAGTACAATGTCAGCCTAGATAAGACTGAAGAACTCCAACCTCTCCCCATAATTAGATAAATAAAAAAGTGGGGAAATTAAAACTGGAACATATTGCATATATAAAATGGATGGAGTGCTCCTTGCTGGTTTCTATAATACTGGAGCAGTAGCTCTAGGGATGCCAGGGAACCACAGAGCAACAGCACATATCATGACAGAGGGTAGGGTAAAGCTGTACTGCACATCTGAGCTGAGAGCCAGGAAGCCTGCTTGGGATGCTCCAGTGGGAGAGACAGACACTGAGAAAGGGATAAGGTTGGTGTGGTGGAAAATGCCTGGCAAGCCAGACAGGCTAGGGGTGCTAGCCAAGCTAGAGGGGAAGTGGGAAGTACTCTCTGAAAGCATCACCCAGGTAGGGACTAAACCAGAAATCACGCTATCCAGGCCAACTCCAGGTAGGTAAAGAGACCACAAGGAGCAGCTACCGAAGGACACAAAACCTTCCACGCACACATAAGGGCTTCCTAGCATAAAGTAAGACAAACTGAGGAGAGGACACAGGAAGCCTGAGAGAATAGACAGGAGGTAGTTACTTAACATTAACTCCTGAAGGAACTAATCAGAATTTGGACAGTACCATTTTAAACGGAAACAGTTAATTTCTACTACCAAACAAGGCACTACAAAGCATTAAGTTATATATAAACAAAATGATTATATTCTCTATACATCTGACTAGCAGTAAGTATATAAAACCTTAACAAGTACATTACAAATATCTGATCACATATCAAAGTTCTTATATATATTAATGAAATTGTAGGCCAGGTAGTAGTTGCCCATATTTTTAATATCAACACTCAGGAGACAGAGGTAGGTGGAACTCTGTAAGTTCTAGGAGAGACAGGACTACACAGGGAAACCCTATCTCAAAACAAAACACAAAAGAAGGAGGATGGCAAGGAGGAAGAGGAAAAAAATTGTTTTTAAATATCAACATCAAAAGCTAATAAAATTATAACAAGACACAAAGTTAAAACTCAAACTATAGGCAGAAAAATTACAAACAAAATAGACTGAATGTTAATAATGTTAACACAAACATTTGAAAACTAGTCAGGAAATGCGATAAAAATAAATTAAAACAGACATATAAAAAGATAGCTAGTAAACATCTGAGAACAGCCCTGCTTGGCAGCAGTCAGCATTACAGAAAGCTTTAAATTTCACTTTTTAACTATCAAGCAAAGCAACATATTTCAAATTAAGAGCTGTAAAAATACAAAATGCATTCTCATATGCTATAAAAAATTAAAATAAACTTTTTTCATAATAGTCATCCTCTGTACCTGGCTTTCTTTCATGTCCTAGACATTTCAAACATATAGAAGGGTATGTAGAATATTGAAAAATTCTCACTGCAACATTCCAAAAATAAATATTTCTAAATTTACAGAATGACTTTAGTACAATTCTTTAAAAACTGAAAATTACCAAATCCAATTAAAATTAAAGATTTTTTCCTCCAGAGGAAATTATTAAAATTAATAAATATCGGGGCTTTAAGACCCTCATCCTCAGGTTCCTTCCGGTCTGTCTGGGCTGGTGTCCTGAGCAGACCTTGAGAGCAAGCTCCGCAGCCAGTCCCACAACACCCAAAGGAAGCTCAACTCCCAGATACTCTGACACACCCAGCATCAGAGGTGAGGAGAAACCAACATCTGTCCCAACACTGGGAGTAACTGGGACCAGCGGGACCAGGCACACAGGAACTCCACCAGCCCAGTGACTCGGGTTCCTTCCCGTCTGTCTGAGCTGGTGTCCTGAGCAGACCTTGGGAACATGCTCCGAAGCCAGTCCAGAACCACAGGATCCCAGAATCACAGAGACAGCTTAACTCTGAGGAGTTCTGACACAAACAGGATCACAGGAAGGACAGGCTCCAGTCAGATTTAGCAAGGGCA
>NW_022196896.1:45387943-45396435 GCF_008632895.1 Mastomys coucha
TTGGAGAAATAGGTCCAATATTGTACAATCTATATACACTTTCAGCTTGTTTGTGACAGTGTCTTGTTGTGTACAACATAGCCTCTCTATTAGTAGTATTGTTTATTTCATGTTTTTATACTCTACTATGGTTTTCAGAACAGCTTATATATTTCAAAAGTATTTATATACCCAAGGGAGACATAGACAACTAACTTGGGAGGTGGCTTGTAGGAAAGAGAACAACAAAGAATGAGACTGAATGCTTTGCTTCAGATTTGTAGCTCTTGTATCAAGTTTGAAGAAGAGGACTTTATAAGTTACTCTTTCTCTGAGATGAATGCTTTTCCAAATTGTCACAGCTAATGAACCAGATTCTTACCCTCACTTAATATCTGTGCCACCCTCCAAGCAGAACCATTGTTCATTGAAACAGTTGGTGAATGACTATATGGATAGACCTTCTTAATACCTACACCATTTCTTAAATGAATGTAACCTGTTCTCTGTGGGCTGAGAATAAATTCCTTCACTCAAGTCAAATAGCTTTGACCAAAGCAGGAATTCTGTATCCAAAAATCGAGCCTACAATTCATTTCTTGGTGCAGCAGAACTGTCAACTCTCAGCTTAGCTACAATGGAGGTAAAATCCTTTGGTGATGTGAGGGTCATTGAAGTACAGTCTAATTACAATGAAATCCAATGTCTAAAAATTGTTCTTATTTTGAGCTTGTACCACAGTAAGAGCCAAGATTTTAAACTTTACTAAATATAAAACAAACAAACAAACAAAAAGACTTTATATATTTATGATCATTTAAGAAAATACTAGTAGTAATGCATTACTTTGAAATATACAGTTAATATGTTTGGAGCTATTTAAAATTTATATTGAGAAAAACATAGCATTTTCAGTATTGCTGTAGACAGGCATATGCGGAAGACTTAAATTGATTGTTGTTTTATATCAAACAACTTTTATAATACTTATTTTTATTGTTATAATATTTTATAAATTTTAAGGAATATGACAAAAAAGATATTGTAGGCATCGAAGGGGGGTCTCTGGGAGGAGTTGGGGTACAAAAGGGAAACAAGAATGTGATTTAATTCTATTTACTTAAAATGTTTTTAAATGTTAACAAATTCAGATAAATTGAAATCATGTACCTTTTCTCATAATGCAATAAAAGTTAAAAAAAAATAATAAATATCTTTGTGACCTGTCTTTTAATGAAAAATTAGAACAAACTTGTAAGATGGCCGCATAATATATTATTCTTAATTGTAATATTCCTCCTATAGGGATCTATGTCTAGGAAATAACAGAACTATAAGCAATATTTACAAATAGACATAAGAAGAAGATTTCTATGGTGCTGTTTACAGATGGTGTTTATCTGTAATCCCACGGGAGGAGGCAGGCAGCAGCTCAGGTGTCAGAACAATGTACGCAGATATACATGCCCAGATGAGGCACTCTATAGCCAGCAAACTGCTCTAAAAGACTAATAATGTCACATGGTCACTATGTCGGGTGAAAAAAAGTACCATATTGCACACACAGATTAAACAAATTAAGATATAGTCATACTGTTCAACAATTAAGAAAGAGAAAACCCAGATATAAGCAGTATTAATAAATCTCAAAACAAACCAAGAAAACCATCAGTCACAGTAAAAGAAGCCAGAGAGAATATGTGCAGCATGTATTTATATGACAGAACTAATCTGTGGCAAGAGATCAGAGGTTACTTCTGGAAAAGGATGAGTTGTGAGCATGAAAATCTAAGGAAACCCTGTCATGATGGCAAATACATCAAGACACACAGAAGTTAAAAGTCAGTAAAGCAAGAACAGATGCATACATACATGGGGTCATCAAGATATACACTGATGATCCGTGCATTTTATTGTACATATATACATGTATTACAGAACGACTCAATTTCAGTTAAATACATTTATACACAAAAAATAATTTGAAGTAAATCAAAATATTTAAAGTAGCGAACTCTAGGATGGCAAGATATTTCTATTTCTTTACCTTCTAGCATTGTCCACATTCCCTGTAATGAGTTTTGTATAACTTTTACAATAAGGATTGTGGTGGTGTGAATAAAAATGGCTCCCATAGGTGTATAGGGACATGGCACCATTAGGAGGAGTGGCCTTGTTGGAGTAGGTTACTGGAGGAACTGTATCACTCTCTTTTCCTGCTGCCTGTGGATCAACATGTAGAAGTCTCAGCTCCTCCTCCAGCACCATGTCTGCCTGCATGCTGCCATGCTTCCCACCATGATGACAATGGGTTGAATCTCTGAACTGTAAGCCAGCCCCAGTTAAATGCTTTTCTTTATAGGAGTAGCTGTGGTCATGGTGACTCTTCACAGCAGTAGAACCCCTCACGAAAACAGAGATCTCCTTTTTATTTTGAAATTTCTACCACTCTTGTAAAGTTACACTTGAACTATCGCAACTGTGCCATATGTACCAAAGACTTAGTAAAGCGTCTCTGAAGAAGATGCTATAAATCACAGACATGCAGTCATCGAGTCAGGAAAGGCAGGCACCAGCTTTATCATGCTGAGGGAATGAGAATGCTGCATGGCTGGTGCTTCCATAACCTGCAACAACCCTGAGGCTTGCATATATTATTAGCAAGGAAGGTTTCCTTTAACTTCCAATACACTTGGTAAGTCTGGTTTATCTAAATCCCCTAAGATGCCCAAGGTCAATTGTTGTTCACAATGCAAATATCCTTAGAATGTTAAAAACTTCTGCAATACACATAAAATAGTAAATAAGAACAAAACCAAAGAAGACATACAAACCTCTGATTGTACATGCCCCGGAAGTTGTAATTAGCTCTATAATTTGGGAATGGCTTTGGATCTAACGGCCTGTAGATGGCAGGCTCTCCTCTTTTCATAGCAAGCCCATTCAGTTCCACAGTTGGAGTTATACTACCTGTTTAAAAAAAATTAAAGGTACACAGGTGAAATAGTTTCACAACAAACCACACCAGCTAGACTTCAATTAGTGACCTCTGAAGGTGGGGGAGTGGAAGGCCCCTTGACACAGTTCTCTAATTAATATAAACAAAGTTTAAATAAAGTTTAAGCATTTACTGTATATTAACATGAAAAATTCAACTGTATAAATCATATTATTAAATATCAAATAAATGTAACATTTTAGGTAAGTAGCTTGGATATCACTTTTCTAAATACTTACCCCAGAAAATGTATGCATATTTAATCATTAAATATGAAGAAACACTAGGCACATCTGTACTAAGAAGCACTATACAAATACGTGGTACTCATCACAAACACCCGTCCTAAGACAGGAAGACTGCGCGTGGAAGGCCGAGACAGGATGAAGGGAATGGTAAGTGCATTAGCACAGGATCTCAATTACAGTAGATCCTTAAAGACAGGCAGCAAAAGATGAGCAGAGCCTATGGAGTAAATGATGCTCCCATCTTACTTTCTGACAAGAGACACATGTAGTGAGGTGTCGTGGTGCCCAGCTGACATGGCATCGTGGCACCCAGCTGACATGGCATCGTGGCGCCCAGCTGACATGGCATCGTGGCGCCCAGCTGACATGGCATCGTGGCGCCCAGCTGACATGGCATCGTGGTGCCCAGCTGACATGGCATCGTGGTGCCCAGCTGACCATGGCAGCAGCACTTGGGAGGCTGAGACAAGAGGACTGTGCTTTATAATTTTGCATTACAATAAAAAAGAACTTAATTATTAAAATTTATTACACTTATTACGCTTTTAAAAAGAGAAAAACGATTCCTTTACTTTAGAAGAAACACATTTCCTGCATTTGTATCCACATGTGCTCTAGCCAACATTCAAAGGAATAGATTTTTACAGTGTAAAAAAATAGATTTTTCAACTAAGGTGAACTTTAAAAACAAATATAATTCTCTTCTTTGCTGTTATCTTAATTACTGTATGTGTGTGTATATCTATTAACTTTGTGTTCTCCTACTATACAAATGCAACACACAAAGAAGAGTAACACATCAGCTCACAACACAAAGAAGGAAACCAATGCCATACCTGGGTTATTGTTGACATGACTTTTGGGTGGTTTTTGAACTGGCTTGGGAAGCGTTGATTCAGTCAAAGCTTTGTTAGCAACAGCCTGTTGGGCCTTCTTTATACTGCTCCCTTCGGATTCCCATGTCTGCTCACCAAGACTCAGCTGCACCGAAAACATCTTGGAAAAAACAGATAGACAGAGAAAACATAAAATTTTTCAGGTACCAAACCTGAGGAAACACATACACACACATACATACACACACACACACACACACACACACACACCATAGAACCAAAACCATACCAAAAGTATATTAGAAATCATTTGCAACAAAAACAAATCATATTCCACCTATGAAAGAACCTTAGATTATATCAAACTGTCTTGATCTTACCCAAAGACACAGCAGCAGCTCTAAATACATTTTAAATGGAGTAGACCAAGGCAAAACTCTTTTCTAAAATATAATCACATTGCTAAGGTTGTTCAAACAGTTTTGGGGAAATTATAGATACAACAAATAAGAGAAACTAACGGAAGTCAAGCAGCCATGGCCCTCACACCTTCATACATTCAGTATCTTGAACACCACACAGCTCTCAAAATGTGCCCTTAACCAGCACACAAGTCTATCCAGGCTAACTCCACGAACATTTCTCAAGTCTTGCTCATCCTTCTGGAAGAACACTGCACTTTCATTATGCTTCACTTAGATGTGATAACGTAAACTTACTGCTGCTAAAACTACCTGTGATGGTTTGAAAGAAAATGGCCTCCACGGACACATACTGAATATGTGGTCCCCGCTGGGAGGAACTGTTTGAGAAGGACTAGGTGTGGTCACACTAGAAGAAATGCATCACTGGAGACAGCTCTGAGGTTTCTAAAATATTAGCTCTCTTACCTTCTATCTGTAGTTTCAGATGTGAGCTCTCAGCTGCTGCTTCAGCTGCCTGCAGCCTGCTAACTCTAACCCACCATCATGGACTGTTCTCTGTCTGGAATCTTTTTTTTTAAAGATTTATTTTATTTATATGAGTACACTATAACTGTCTTCAGAAGAGGACATCAGATCCCATTACAGATGGTTGCGAGCCACCATGTGGTTGCTGGGAATTAAACTCGGAACCTCTGGAAGAGCAGTCAGTGTTCTTAACCACTGAGCCATCTCTCTAGCCCCTCTCTCTGGAATCTTAAGCCCCAAATAAACTCTTCTTGATCATGGTTTTCTATCACAGCAACATACAAGTAATTAAGTACTCTGTCTTTGTGCAGGAGATCCACACACACCTGTAAGCCCAGTACTCGGAAAGCAAACACAGGCATGAGGAGCTGCCACTCAAGTCCAGCCTGAGTGACAGGGAAACACTCCCTTAGAGTCAAAGTCAAAGAGTGAGGTGGTAAGGGCAATGGCTCACCCTGTAAAGGCTCTGCCATGCAAACAGAAGAACATGAGTCAGAACACAGTATCCACATAAAAAGCTAGGTGCAGTTGCCCATGCCTGATAGACATGGTGGGGCTTGCTGGCCAGAGAGTCCTACCATAAGTCCTACCATAAGTGAGCTCCAGATTTAGTGAGAGAAAAAGTAAAGTGGAGAGCAATAAAGAAAGACAAATGGAATGAGTCAGTTTCTTCCAGAAGATGAGCAAGATGAGCAAGATTTGAGAAATGTTCGTGGAGTTAGCCTGGATAGACTTGTGTGTTGGACACACATCTACACAGCATACATGCACACACACACACACACACACACACACACACACACATTCTAAAAAGTTTAAAAGAAAATAAAGTTTAAAAGAAAATAAAAAATGAAACTATCTAATCTTAAAAGCTAACCACATCATCTTACCCGTTTTTTCAACTGTCACCATTTTACCGTGGCATCAAAGTTCAGCATGTCCATTCCCATTTCTCACAGATCTCCCCTTCTACATCCCACATTCTATTCATATACTTCTACTGAGCACACAATATTACTTTTTATCTTTAAGTTTTCATATCAAGTCACAGAATAAACACAGACCACTTATTACTTTGTAGTAATAATTGAAAACTATTAATTTTTAAATGTATCTCTGTAGCAAAGTGATCTCTTAGAAAATTATTTTTTAATATACTTTGTTTATATGGGTTTTTTCAGATGCCTGCAGACATCAGAAGACAGCATCAGAGCCTCTGAAAGTAAAGATATAGATGTCTGAAAGTCTCCATATGGGTGCAACTGAACCTGGATCCTCTGCAAGAACAGCAAATGTTCTTAATCACTGAGCCATCTCTCCAGTTCTAGAAAATATCTTGATGACTGATTAAAGTTAGTGTGATCAACATTAATACCACCCAACATCATATGTCTCTAGATAAAATTCAATGAAAAGCACACATCAACAACTATATTCTATGCTTGGCAAAAAAATTTTAACCTGCATCCATTCATGCGGGAAAGTATCAAGTCTTAATTATAGGACATACAATAAGATAACCAGCTGAGACTTCAAAATGATTAGTCATAAAAAAAAAGAATGCAAGGAGATTATTATATATTAAAGATATTATAGGACACAAGAGATATGATAAGATACAGTATAAGATCCTTAATTACATTTGTGGTGGAAATTTTAAAAGAAACACAAGCACTGGAGAAATCTGCCCATGGATTGTGCTAAGGCTCAAATGAATCCCCAAAAGTTTATGCCAGCCCTTAGGAGAAGATGAGGTCATAAGAACTCTAGAAAATATATCTCTTAGAAAATCATCTTTTTACAAATATATTTTGTTTATATGGGTGTTTTACAGATGCCTGCAGATGCTGGGCAGTGGTGGCACACACCTTTAATCCCAGCACTTGGGAGGCAGAGGCAGGCGGATTTCTGAGTTCGAGGCCAGCCTGGTCTACAGAGTGAGTTCCAGGACAGCCAGGGCTATACAGAGAAACCCTGTCTTGAAAACAAACAAACAAACAAACAAAAAAAAAAAACAAAACAGATGCCTGCAGACATCAGAAGACAGCGTCAGAGCCTCTGAAAGTGAAGATATAGATGTCTGTAAGCCTCTATATGAGTGCAACTGAACGTGGATTCCAGAAGCACCCCCACTGGCAGATGGTCATTCCACACAGTGGGCCTACTGTAGAGGAAGCTACCTCCTGCTCTTTGCATTCTCTCATGCACTGGGCTCTAACAGAATAAGAAAGGAAAAGGTGCTCACTCTAGTTTCCTGATCTGAGACTTCCTAGATTCCTATCATATAAATTTCTTTATAAATTACCCAGTCTCTGGTTTCACTTAGAGTAGCTTCAAGCAGACTAATAAATACTATATTAAATAGAATAAATTATGGCAGCACTGCAGTTATAATAAAAGGTATTTAATCTTAAAAGACAGATACATCTAAGTATTCAAGTAGACAAAGTTATAACTGAATTTACTTTCAAATCTCTAAGAAGGCAGACGTGTATTCTGAGGAAGCAAGAAATATTGTAATATGGCATACATGAAGGCATGCTGCTCTTTATGGTATTCTGTAGCTTCTATTTTTAAAAATAGGGCTGGAAAAAATGCTGTGGTGGTGCACATCTTTGATTCCAGCACTCAGCTGGCAGAGGCAATTGACCTCTTTAAATTTGAAGGCAACCTGGCCTACAAAGTGCATTCCAGAAAAACCAGAGCTACAGACACCCATTAATAAAAGCAAAATGTGTACATATTTGTTTAAAGTTATTATCTTTCTTTTAGTATAAGTCAATTTAAAATTTGTGAGGCTGGAGAGAGATTTCAGACAGTTAAATGGCTACCTACTCTTGCCTCTTACAGAGAACTCAGGTTTGTACCCACCAACCACATGGCAGCTTACAACTGTCTCTAATTCCAATTGCAGAAGATCTGACATCCTCTTCTGACCTCCAAGGGCACCAGGCCTGCATACAGTACACTCTTACTGATACAACCAAAACACCGATACACATAAATTTAAAATGAATCTCAATTTAAAATTTATACTTAAAATATTCTTTATCACTTTCAACCTGATTCAAAAGTAAGATTCATCGATGATTTGTTCCTTTTCCCAAATTTTGGTATTTAACAAAAATTATGACAGAAAGATAGATAAGGTTAAAGACCCTGATATTCTGTCTCCAAGAACTCTCCTGAACAATGCCCATACACACACCATGAGCATCTCTACAAACTCAAGAGGAATCAAACAAAACATTCTCTTCTCCACTCAGTCCTTACCTGTTTATGCTCCAAAACATTCCTTCCTTCCATTATTCTCCCAATAGTTCCAGTTTAAACACTCATTAGCTACTTTATCTTTCCTTACACACCCAGCTACCCAACAAATCAGCCACATCAGTGGTATCCATAGAAATAAGAGGGCTCTGACACACCCAGGATCAGAGGTGAGCAGGAACCAACATCTGTCCCAACACTGGGAGTAACT
>NW_022196896.1:45397031-45430383 GCF_008632895.1 Mastomys coucha
AAAAGAGAATCTCAGGGGCAGAAGACACCATAGAAAACATTGACACAACAGTCAAAGAAAATGCAAAACGTGAAATAAGAGAAGAGAGACTTTGGAACGCACACACAAGAAACACAGTTCACTATGGGCTTGAGTATATGTGTTCCCTCTTCTCATTCTTATATTGAGACCCTAATACTGCACATGACAGTATCAGGGAAGATTCTAGGAGGCAGATAAAGTCACAGAGGTGTGGTCTCTATGACAGAACTAGTTTTATCAAAGAACCTGAACTTGTGAAGATATGGCAGGAAAGAAGCATCTTTAAGCCAGAAGGAGGCCCTGACCAGGAAATTAATTAGTGGCACCCAAATCATATTACTTCCTAGACGCTAGAAATGGATTTCTTTTAAACAATCTCAATCTAGTCAATGGTACTCTGTTAAAGCAGACTGAGCAAAATTGTTTGGAAAACTTACTAAACATGAGCTAGAAAAGTGAACAAAAATCATTTGAGAAAATATGACTAGAAATGTGACTTTGCTGAAAGATATAAAATAAAATATAGTGTTTCAATGAGAATACCCCATAGGCTCATATATTTGAATGGTTGGTCCCCAGGTGGTAGAACGGTTTGGGAAGGATTGGGAGGTGTGGTCTTGTTGGAGCAAGTGTGTCACTGGAGGTAGGCGTTGAGGTTTCAAAAGCCCAGGCCATCCCCAGTTAGCTCTCTCAAAGTCTCCTGCTTGTGGATCAAATCTAAACTTTGACCTATGCTCCAGACCCTGCCTGCTACCATGTTCCCCACTACGATGATCTTAGACTTATTACCTGTGAAACCCTGAGCACCCAAATTAATGCTTTCATATATATATATATATATATATATATATATATATATATATATATATATATATATATACACACACACACACACACACATACACATATGGATGAACTGTAGGTGTTTTCAGATACACCAGAAGAGGACTTCAGATCCCAGTACAGAGAGTCGTGAGCGCTGCTGGGAATTGAACTCAAACCTCTGGAAAAACTGCTGAGCCATCTATCTCTCCAGTCCCTAAATGTTTTCTTCTATAAGTTGCCTCGGTCATGGTATTTTGCTGCAGTAACAGAAAAGTTACTAAGACGAAGGTAGTAGCAGAAGTGGCACAGCTGTGACCATGCTGGGTTTGAGGAGAGAGGTTACACACAGCACAGTGTAACGGTGCTCACACAGCACAGTGTAACGGTGCTGACACAGCACAGTGTAAGGGTGCTGACACAGCACAGTGTAACGGTGCTCACACAGCACAGTGTAATGGTGCTCACACAGCACAGTGTAACGGTGCTCACACAGCACAGTGTAATGGTGCTCACACAGCACAGTGTAACGGTGCTGACAGCAGTGTGGGCTGTGAAGGCCAGCTCAGGAGGTTTCAGGGGGACAATATTAGCAGCTGGGCTAGCAATAGCAACCATCTTAGAAGAGTTTGCCAAAGAACACATCTACTTTTTTGACCTTTTCTAACAGTCTGCCTGAGGCTAAACTGAAGAGTTCTAAACTAATTTCATTGATAGAGGAGATTTTAAGACAGCATAGTATCAATTCTGTTGTATGGTTATTAGTAATCATTCATGCAAATCTACAACAAAAAAGAGCAGGCAGGAAAAATAGAAATACAAAATGTACAGTTTAAGGAGAAAAAGCGCACCAAGAAACAATGTTGACAACACCTTGGCTTGTGTTGGAAGAACTAAGGAAAAAATGGGATAAATGGAGTAGTGCCCCCATGGAGAACCTACCCAGTAACCCTGCAGTGTGTAAAAAGGCCTCCAGAATTACCTGTTACTAAAACTCAACAATAAATCAAAACTTATGCAAGGGTAATTGAAGGAGGTGGCCAGTTCCATCCCAAGCAGGCAGCAGGCTTAGACTTCAGCCCTGTGGTTCCAGCTTTAGAGCTAACAAGGACACAGGAGTAAGGAGGCTGTGTAATCTCCCTTTGAGGTTAGAAAGAGCTGCAGAGACCAGGGGTGTGGCAGGGGAGTCCCTGCAGAGAGACTCAGTGAAATTATGAAAGTGAAGCTTGGACACACACAGAGTAGATACCTGCCAAGGAAAGCTGCTAATAGGAAGTAGAACCAGCCCAAAAAGGAGAAATGATAACAGCAAAACTGTAAAGAGCAAGAGGCCTGAAGAGCCACCCTTTGGTGGGAGGCACAGAGCTTCAGGATTTGGAGTCTGTCCTGCTGAGTTTCTGTCTCGCCTTGGTCCAGTATTTCTTCACTCTGCCCATTCTTCCCTTCTGGGATCGTAATGCATACCCTGTACCAATGTATGTAGAAAGCATGTAACTGATTTTTGTTTTTATAGAGAGTTTCAATTAGAAGACTTGGGCACACTATAAGGACTTTTTTACTTTGATTAAATACATTTTCCATTATGATATGGCTATAAACCTAGGGGGCCAAGGAATGAAATATGGTGGTTTGAATGAAATGGCCCCCATAGGCTCATATATTTGAATACTTGGTCCTCATGTGGTAGAACTGTTCAGAAAAAATTAGGAAGTGTGGCTTTATGGGAGGAGGGCAGTCACTGCAGGTATGCTTTGAATTTTCGAAAGCCCATGTCATTCCCAGTTAGTTCTTTCTTTCTCTATCTTCCCTGTGGATCAGATGTGAGCTCTTGGCTAACTCCAATGCTATGGCTGCCTGCTGCCATGATGCCCACAGTGATGACCATGGGCTACAAAGTTCTGGAACTCTGAAACCCACCCCTCAAACCCTTCCCCATATTTAAATATTTTCTTTCGTAAGTTGCTTTGGTCATGGTGTTTTGCTACAGCAACAAAAAAAAAAAAAAAAAAAAAAAAATAGCTAAGATACCAGACATTCAGAATCTCAACAAATTCCAAACAAGATAAACTAAACAATATACAATTATAAAAACCCTAAATAAATGAACTGTATCTCTCATCAACCAGATAAGCAGCCTTGTGGGAGGGGAAGATCTTGATTTCCTTACAATATTAAAAATCTCCAGTTCTCAACAACAACAAAAAAAATTGCAAAGTACACATGCACATTGTGTCATAGAGCCCACTCACAGGAAAGATAATTAACAATGTCCCTGATAAAGTGAAGACGCTGTATATACCAAACAAGACTTCAATTAGCAGTCTCAAGTATGCTCCAGAAGTAAAGAAGATTACATACACACAAAAGAAGCAAACAATGATCAAAAATGTAAGGCAATAGTAATTATTAAAGGGTATAGAAATTTGGGGACTGAAAACAATAAGAAAAAAATTTTAATTCTTAGAAAAAGTTCAACAACATACTTGAAAGAAAGAAGAATCAGTGAATTTGAATATTAGACAATTAAAATTACCTACTCTGTATAGCAACAAAATAGTGAAGAAAGTGAGGCTGGAGACAGCAGCATCTATCCATCACCCTAAGATACAGCTGGGAGATGCATGTGACTAGAGGCCTTCCTAGTCCACCAGCAAGTGTGAGGCCAGTCAAGGCTTTATAGCAAAAGTCTTTTCTTAAAAAGAGGAGTGGGGGTGCTAGAGAGATGGCTCAGTGGTTCAGAGCACTGACTGCTCTTCCAGAGGCCCTGAGCTCAATTCCCAGCAGCCACATAGTGGCTCACAACCATCTGTAATGGGATCTGATGCCCTCTTCTGGTTGATAAAATAAATAAATCTTTAAAAAAAAAAAAAAAAAGAGGAGTGGGGAGTGGGTAGGGAAGAGGAAAGGAACTGGAAGAAAGAAGGAGAGAGAATCTAAGGACCCTATAACAACATTCTCATAAAAATCCCACAGAAGAAAAAGGGAACAAAAACCATTGAAAATTTGTGGTTAAAAAGTTTCTAAGGTTGGTGAAAGGAGGTCAGCATTATTTACAAATCAACATGGAAACAATATACACAGTGCAGTGAAAGACAGACTGAAAATCATGGAAGTGTGTGTTTGTGAGAACACGGGAGAACTCTATGGTCAGCCTGGAATGCTCAAGTCCTTTCCCCAAGGTAGGGATCAGAAAACCAAGACCTCCTAGAGACCATGGGTGAAGACTGACAGAATCTCATCAGAAACCATGGTAACCAGAAGTAGGAATATGTTTACAAGGCTGAAAGAAAAAGCAAAACAAAAAACAAAAACTCAACCAAGAATTCTACAACCAACAAGCCACACTTCTAAAATGGAGGAGAAATTTAAAAATCAAACAGAAAGCCAAGGGAATCTAGCAGTGGCAGAGCATGATGAAGAAAGTCCTTCCTGTGAAATGCAAGAGCACTAGTTGGTAATTCAGACGCAATACAATGACATATAAGATTTCTAGTAAGGCAAAATAATACATAAATATTAAAACTACTGAACTGCTACTTTGTAACTCCACTTCATTTTCAATGATATAAAAACAGGCAACTGCTTAAAACTACAAACATGCCAAAAAATGGAATAAAACCTTCAAAGCAAATAATCTACAAAAAACAAGTGAAATATTTAAAAAGACACTTGGCTAAAAATACCCATTCACATTAACAAGACAGTAGTACACACCTTTAATCCCAGCACTCTGAACACAGAAACTGGTGGATCTCTGTGATTTTGAGGCCAGCCTGGTCTACAGAATGAGTTCCTGGACAGCTAAAGCTATGTAGAAAGACTGTGTCTCAAATCATAAATAAAAACAAAACCCACCGCCACACACAAAAAAAGACTGACATTAACAGTTATTACAGAAACACAAAATAAAACTAAGAGAGGAGTGGCTGCACACCTAGAGTATTAATTATACTTAGTAAGAGCAGCCAGTTGTACTGACTCAGGCCTGCATCCCAGCATCAAAAGGCTGAAGCCAGGAGGACTGTCAATGCTGTGAGGCCATCATGGCATACAAGATTTGGGATAGGGGCAGAAATTCTGGTTCAAAAAGAAAAGAAAAACATAAGAGATTGATCATATCCTACGAATTCCTGGCACCGGGGAGGCATAGGCAGGCAGATCTATAAGTTCCAGGACAGCCATGGCTACACAGAGAAACTCTGCCTCGAAAAAAGGGGGGAAAAATCTTGTATAAAATCTGATAGGGATGTAAAATGACAAACTAAGTTCCAAAGCAGCTTCTTAGCAACTTAAACTTACATCAGCCACACCTCTGTCTATCCCAAATTATTGCCAATGACAAAGAGAACACACATATTCCTACTAATACATGTATACAAACAACCAAAATTGGAATATAACAAACCTTCAAAGAATCATTTTAATAGCAAAAGAATGAAATAAAAATATCCATCAAGTGGTGAATTTTAAAAAGTGGTACATCCACACAGGAATAAAAAGAAATACAGATACACATAAAACATGAACTCAAAATGACTATGCTAAATGAGAGAAGCCAGTGAGAACATATATAACAACCACATGATGCAAAGGTGTAGAGAAAGAATTATTATTGTTGGTTACAGAAAACAGATCACTAGCTACCATGGTGATGGGCACAGGGAGAGGTAAAGCATAGGCACATGAGAAATCTTTGTAGGACACTGGGAGTGTTTGCTTCACATAGGCCTAAAATTGAGCATAAACACTTCTTTTTTTTTTATTAGATATTTTCTTTATTTACATGTAATTTTCTCCCTTCCCAGTTTCCTCTCTAAAAAACAAAGAAACAAACAAAAACAACAAAAACAAACCCCAGCTGCCTCCCCACTCTCCATGCCTGCCACCCCACCCTCTCCTGCTTATTGGCCCTGGCATTCCCCCACACTAGGGCACAGAACCTTCACAGGGCCAAGGTCCTCTCCTCCTATTATTGATCGAATTTGCAATCCTCCACTATACACGCGCTGCCAGAACAATCAGTCCCACTGTGTGTACTCCTTGGTTGGTGGTTGAGACTCTGGGAGCTCGGAGGGTACTAGTTAGTTCATATTGTTGTTCGTCCTAAGGGGCTGCAAACCCCTCAGCTCCATAGGTCCTTTCTCTAACTCCTTCACTGGGGACCCTGTACTCAGTTCAATGGATGGCTGTGAGCCTCTACATCTGTATTAGTCAGGTACTGTCAGAGCCTCTCAGGAGATAACTAACTATATTTAGGCTGGCTAGTCTTTCCTTCAGTCTCTGCTCCATAGTTAATCTCTTCCACTCCTTCTGTGGGTATTTGGTACCCCCTTTTAAGAAGGAATGAAATGTCCACCTTTGGTCTTCCTTCTTCTTGAGTTCCTTGTGGTTTGTGGGTTGTTCTTCCTGTATTCCAAACTTCTGGGCTAATAACCACTTATCATGCAGCTTATGTACAAAGACATCAGGGTTACACTGAAGCAGAAAAAGTGTCCCCATGTTTCTGCTTACATTTGCTTTACTGCTCTGCCCTAGACCTCTCCCTCCTCCACTATCCTCATCCCTTCTCCTGCATATCTACAGTATCTCTCCATACAAAATCATTACTTTGATTTTACCTGAGAATACAAATTCAAAAGGCACAGTCTATAGTTCAAAATACTCAGTTTGTCGTATTGTATTTTCCTGAATGATGAAATACAAAAGCCCTATGTCTACGCCTGGGACGGATGCTAGGTGTGCTGCTACATGCCTGTGACTCCAGCACGTAGCAGGGCTTGTGCAAGAGAACCCCAAGGCCAGTTCAAAGCTAGTCTGTGAGACCCCAGCTGAACCAACAAAGATAAACATAAAACCCTGCACAAAATACAGAACAAAGCCCACAACGAGTAACTCTGCCTTCAACTAACCATATCAGTGTGAAAATGGAAAGTAAAGGTAATATCAATAAACAAAAGATAAAATTGAATGTGAACCTTGCTTGGATCCTTTTTAAACACAGTGAATATAAACAGGTACATGAGTCAATAGAGAAAAGGCACACACTATGCAGTGCTTAGTGTTATTCAGTCACTGAATAACAGTATGATGGAATAGCAGTATGATATTTTAAGCTCCTTATCAGATGAATAGCAAAGCACTCACTCACCAGCAGTGATGCACATCCTGTAACCCCAGCACTAGGCAGGCAAGGGCAGAGGACCATTGAGTCTGAGACCAGCCTATGCTATACAGTGAGTTCCTAGTTCAATACATTAAAAAATGAAATCAAAACCTCTACTGGAAAGAGAGTTAAGTAAAATAATCTGAGCAACATATTGCTAATGCTGGGCATGCTTCCATGTACCTTAAATATTTCCTAACTGAAATTTTTTTCTGAGTCTATCATATGATAAAGTTCTTGAGAAAAGGTTCATTATGCCATGAAACTAAGCTTCTAATAGGATTAAATGTGTTTTATTTCATTTCTATTTTAGGTGTAGTTAACAGTGGCTATTACATAATGGGTACTTAATGGACCTTCTTCCACAATTGTTCAGTCCTATAAACCTCTAGCAAATAACTAACATTATCTGGATGCTTCAGTATTAACATGATCCTCAAGAATTACCATCCATGGGCTCTGAGCGAGGAGTCACTGAGCTAAGGGTTTGCTGAACAAGCATCAGGACCTGATTCCCCAGAACAATCTGGAAAACTAGGTGTATTAGCATGGCACCCCAATGATAAAGAGCAGAGACAGGTTATCAGAGGGCCCACCAGTCAGCCAGGTTAGCACATTCCAGCTACAATGAGAAAAATCAGTCTCAAAGAATAGGGTGAAAAGCAAGCAAGCAAGACAACTGATGTCATTTTCTAACCTCCTCAAGCACATGCATAGTGATCACACCTGCCCACCACATAACGCGTGCATACAGAATACATGCTGGATAATTATTTTGTTTAAAAGATGGTCAGTCACTTGGAAGGCAGAGGCAGGCAGATTTCTGAGTTCGAGGCCAGCCTGGTCTACAGAGTGAGTTCCAGGACAGCCAGATACACAGAGAAACCCTGTAAGATGGTCAGTCCACTATAGCATATATTTCTCAGCTTTCAGATTTAAAAACTGAGTCTTTTTATTTAGTTGCTCAATGACATATGCTAGCAATACAGAACTAAGATCAAGCTGGCAAATGTAACCAGGATTTTGTTAAATGAAAATGATGACTTGATTTTAAAGCCACTGGGTGATGGGACTGGACACATGGCTCAGCTGTTTCAAGCATGAGATGCTCTGACAGAGGACCTGAGTTCAGTTCCCAACTCCCCTGCATCAGGTTCAGCTCCAGGGGATCTGACACCCTCTTTTGATCTGCTCAGCCCCCAGGCATGCACATGGTGCAGACATATATCTAGATCAAACACTCATGCATATAAAATAAATAAATCTTTTTAAAAATGAAGAAAGGGAGGGAGGCTGGAAGGCAAAGCTGTCAGATGAGGTGTCTCTCTGGGTGACATCTACTCCACAGCGTCCCTCTGCAGCAGTAGTGCATCCACCTCTTACTACACTGACAACTTATCAAGACGGGACATGAAGAAAAAGAAGGCAGGCTCTTCTGAAAATCAATGCTAACACTGACAGCCTTCCTCCTGGATGTAAGAGAATGCCACGGAAACCCAGAGAACTACAGGTACAAAGACAGCTCAGCAGTGCTGGAACAACTCACACGGGTGTAAGGCACACTAAGTCATGCCAGCCCAATTATCATAAGGAGCAGAACGTGGGCAAGGGATGAGGTCAACACTTACATGATGAGTTTTCAGTTAGCAGTCATGTATGAGAAGTTGCCTTAAGATGGGGGCTCAACAGGAAAGAGTGCTTAACATTCTTCCAAAGGACCAGGGTTTGGCTGCCAGGTCTCTGGCCTCCGTGGCCACAAGGCACACATGTGGTACATACACATATGTAGTCAAACATTCTTAAAATTTTTAAAAGTTGCCCTAAGCTGTTCTGATTCTACAAAACTCAATGAAGGACAGGAAAAAACACATGCAAAAAGAAATTAGGCCCACAACGTCTCATCAAAATGAGTGGAGGGCCACATACACCTGGATAGCTTAGCTTCTGGTACTCATTATGTCTCAACTCTTCAAAACTGAATCATTTCAGAGCCATAAATGAATTTCGAGGATGGGTCTAACCAAGAGCAATTAAACAGAATTTCTATTTTGCATACAAACATACACATTTGCAAGCAAATTGATGTATCATTAATTAATGTCCCAAGAAAGCTATGAGTCATGACTAAGTTTAAATCCTTCTTGATAGAGATAATCATTTTTATTAAAATATATTTTATGTCTTACATACATACTGGTAGATATATGTGAATGTCTAAAAATAATCAGGCTTTCTATAAAGAAATCCAAACAGCCAATAATTAATACACCTTGAATCCAAAAATATTATGTTTCATTCAAGAAAATACCAGTTGATCAAGGACCTCATGTAAGACCTGATATCCTAAGGCTGAAGAGATGGCTCAGTGGTTAAGATCACTGGCTCCTATTCTAGGTTTTATTTCCAACAACCACAGGGAAGGCCACAAGTGTCTATATCCCAGTTCCTAGCAATCCAATGTCCTCTCTGGCTTCCATGGGTGTCAGGCACATAAGTGGTATGCAGACATAAGATGCAGGCAGAACACCCATACACATAAATTTTTATTATTTATTAAAATATTTTATAAATTATTATTAAAACTTTTAATTAAAAATGAAAAAGACCTGACACCCCAAATCTGTTAGAGGAGGAAATAGGAAATACACTTCACTTGCTAGGCAGAGGAAAGAACTTCTGAGCGAGCATTAAGACAAGCCACTGACAAATGGGTCTCCACTAAAAGAGCTGCTATAGGACAAGGGGCACCATTATTTGAATGAAAAGGCAGTTTACTGAATGGGAAAAACTGTCCAGCTCTAAGGTACTACAGTCTAAGACACTACAGGGTTAGTGTCTAGAATAGACAGATAACTAAAACCAAGAATAAACAACCCAATCTAAAACTGGGCCATGGGCTATCCAGAGCTCTCAGAAGAAGAAACACAAATGGCTGAAAAACTTTTTAAAAAATGTTCAACATTCTTTAGTCATCGTGGAAATGCAAATCAAAACTACCTTGAGATAATGTCTTCCTCAATCTGCATGACTAAGGTTAAATGAGGAAAAGGAGAACAAAGGCAACATGGCTGTGGATGCAGGGAAAGGAATAACCCAGAGGTTCACAACCGGTGGGAGTGCAAACTGGCGAAGCCACTGTGGAAGCTGGCGCATGTGTCCCAGCTACACCAGTCCTACACACTCCCAAGAGACTCACATACTGCTACAGAACTATGTGTTCACCTATACACA
Organism: Mastomys coucha; assembly: GCF_008632895.1. Lineage (NCBI taxonomy): Eukaryota > Metazoa > Chordata > Mammalia > Rodentia > Muridae > Mastomys > Mastomys coucha. The sequence goes on from NW_022196896.1 coordinate 45,407,269, forward strand.
CCCAAGAAATAGAAACAGCCTAGATGCCTAACTGGTTGATGAGTAGTGAAAATGTGGGACATATTCACAATGGAGTAGTTTTTCATCTATAAAGAAAAATGGAAGGCCAGGCATGGTGGCATATACCTTTAGTCCCAGTGCATTCAGGGGGCAGAGGCAGGCAGATCTCTATGAGTTTGAGGCCAGCCTGGTCTACAAAGTAAGTTCCAGGACAGCCAGGACGGTTACACAGAGAAAATCTGTCTCAGGAGGAAAAAAAAAAAAACCAAGACAAGAGAAATAAAAGGGGGGGAAGGAGAAAGGAAGGAAGGAAGGAAGGAAGGAAGGAAGGAAGGAAGGAAGGAAAGAAGGAAGGAAGAAAGGAAGGAAAGAAGGAAGGAAAGAAGGAAGGAAAGAAGGAAGGGAGGAAGGAATCAATCTGGCTGGCAGGCAAAAAATCTCAGGTAACTAACCATCAGAAAAGAAATATCATCGATTTTGTTTTATGTTTTAATGAATATGCTGAATTATTCCCACGTGCCTTACTTTATAAGTGGGACCTAACAACAAACACTGAGGAAATACATCCAAAGAATTATTAAGTCATACTTTAAAAACCTATACTCCACAAAACTAAAAAGTCTAAAAGAAATAGTTTTCTCAATAAATACCACTTATTAAAGTTAAGTCAAAATCAGATAAACAATATAAATAGACCTTCAGCCCCAACAGAAATAAAATCATCATTAAAAATCTCCCAATCCAAAAAAAAAAAAGCCCAGGGCCAAATGGTTTTACAGAATCCCAGCAGACTTTCAATGAAGAAAGACCTAATATCAATACTTTTCAAATTACTCCACAAAACAGAAACAGAAGGAACACTGCCAAACTCAATTTCTGAAGTCACAGTCACTCTGACACCCAACCTCTCACAGTCACTCTGACAGACACCCAATCTCTCACAGTCACTCTGATACCCAATCTCTCTGACACCCAATCTCTCACAGTCACTCTGACACCCAACCTCTCACAGTCACTCTGACAGACACCCAATCTCTCACAGTCACTCTGACACCCAATCTCTCTGACACCCAATCTCTCACAGTCACTCTGACAGACACCCAACCTCTCACAGTCACTCTGACACCCAATCTCTCTGACACCCAATCTCTCACAGTCACTCTGACAGACACCCAATCTCTCACAGTCACCTGACACCCAATCTCTCACAGTCACTCTGACAGACACCCAATCTCTCACAGTCACTCTGACAGACACCCAATCTCTCACAGTCACTCTGATACCCAATCTCTCACAGTCACTCTGACACCCAACCTCTCAGTCACTCTGACACCCAACCTCTCACAGTCACTCTGATACCCAATCTCTCACAGTCACTCTGACAAACACCCAATCTCTCACAGTCACTCTGACAGACAACCAATCTCTCACAGTCACTCTGATACCCAATCTCTCACAGTCACTCTGACACCCAACCTCTCAGTCACTCTGACACCCAACCTCTCACAGTCACTCTGATACCCAATCTCTCACAGTCACTCTGACAGACACCCAATCTCTCACAGTCACTCTGACACCCAATCTCTCAGTCACTCTGACACCCAACTTCTCACAGTCACTCTGATACCCAACCTCTCACAGTCACTCTGACAGACACCCAATCTCTCACAGTCACTCTGACACCCAATCTCTCACAGTCACTCTGACAGACACCCAATCTCTCACAGTCACTCTAACACCCAACCTCTCACAGTCACTCTGACACCCAACCTCTCAGTCACTCTGACATCCAATCTCTCACAGTCACTCTGACATCCAACCTCTCAGTCACCCAACCTCTCACAGTCACCCTGACACCCAATCTCTCAGTCACTCTGACACCCAACCTCTCACAGTCACTCTGACACCCAACCTCTCACAGTCACTCTTACACTCAATCTCTCAGTCACTCTGACACCCAACTTCTCACAGTCACTCTGATACCCAATCTCTCACAGTCACTCTGACACCCAACCCACACAAAGATTCAACAAAGAGAGAGAATTACAGACCAATACCCAAGAACACATAAAAAAAAAAAAAATCCACCATGACCAAGTAAGCTTCATCCTAGAGATGCAGGGATGGTTCAACATACAAAAATCAATCAATGTCATCTACCATACAAACAAATTGAAAGGAAAAAGAACCATATGGTTATCTCATTAGATATTGAAAAATCCTTTGACAAAATCCAATACTCCTTTATGATTAAAGTCCTGGAAAGAGTATAGATATAAGACACATACCTAAATATAATAAAGGGAATATACAGAAAGCTGATAGTCAGTATCAAATTAAATGGAGAAAAACTTAGATATTCCACTGAAATCAAGGACATGACAAGGCTGCCCACTCTCTCCATATCTACTCAGAATGTACTGAAAGTCTAGCCAGAGCAATAAGAAAACTGGAAGAGATCAAGGAGATACAAATTGGAAAGGAAGAAGTCAAAGTATCACTATTTTTAGATGTATGACAATTTATATTAAGTGATCCCAAAAATTCTACCAGGGAACTCCTACAGCAGGTAAGTGGATGGATACAAGAGTAACTCAAAAACATAAAACAAAATACAAAAAAAAAGAAAATGAAAAACAAAAAACAAAAGAGTAGTCCTCCTATATACAAACAACAAATGGACTGAGAAAGAAATCAGGGAAGCAATACCCTTTATAATAACCACAAATAAAACAAAATATCTTGGGGTAACTCTAACCAAGCAAGTGAAAGACCTGTATGATAAAAAACTTCAAGGATTTGAGGAAATTGGAAAAGACATCAGAAGATGGAAAGCTCTCCTATGCCTCATGGACCGGTAGGATTAACATAGTAAAAATGGCTGTCCTACCAAAAGAAATCTACAGATTCAATGCAACTCCCATAAAAATTCCAACAAAATTCTTCACAGACCTTGAAAGAACAATACTCAATTTTATATGGAAAAACAAAAAAACCAGGATAACTAAAACATCCCAAACAGTAACAGAATTTCCTGAGGTATTACCAGTCCAGATTTCAAGCTATATTACAACTATAGTAATAAAAACCCACATGGTATTGGCATAAAAACAAACATGTTGATCAATGGAATAGGATCGAAGAGCCACACATAAATCCATACACCTATGGGCACCTGAATTTTGCATAAAGAAGACAAAAATACATAATGGGGAAAAAAAAAGAAAGCATTTTCAACAAATGGTGCTGGACTAACTGGATATTTGCGTGTAGAAAAAATACAAATAGATCCAGATTTGTCACCCTGCAGAACACTCAAGTCCAAGTAGATTAAAGACTTCAACATAAAACCAGAGATACTGAATCTGCTTTTGGAAACTCTTCCTCCAACTGGACTACCTCCTTCAGCCTTCATGTAAGTGTTTGCACCTGGTTTACTTTATCTTGCAGTGCCGTGTTTGGTTCCTCTTCCTAGGAGGCCTGTTCTTTTCTGCGGGGAGCTAGGGGAGGGGTATGGAATGATTCTGAGGAGAGTGGGAACTGGGAGGAGTGGGGGGAGAGGAAGCTAAGGCTTCCACTCCACTGTATGAGAAAAGAATAAATTAAAACATTAAATAAAGAACCACATTCAAATAACAAAATTCTACTGCCAAAATAGAATTGCAAAGTCTAATCTAATCTAATCTAATCTAATCTAATCTAAGTACCTGGCTGTCTGGCTGAGCACAGCAGCACACATCTGCAGTCAGTACACAGTGCTGAGCCAGGAGGACCACAGACAGGGACCAGGATCTGGGCTGAGCACAGCAGCACACATCTGCAGTCAGTACACAGTGCTGAGCCAGGAGGACCACAGACAGGGACCAGGATAGCCCAGGCTATCCAGGAAAAGAGGAGGGGGAGGAAGGATGAAAAGGAAAAGAGAAGAAATTATTTAATGTGCCCAAGATTAACCATTAATGAAGCATAATTAGTAAACTTATATCTCCAAATAAAAGGATTAACAAATATTTATTAATGTGCATTTTAAAAACTTTTAAATGTTAGAAAAAGTCAATAACAAAATTAACAAATACTTTTCTTTCTTAATTTGTCTTCCATTAGCAGAATTAGAAGAACTAGATTAGAAGAACAAGATTGCTTAAATAATTTTTCCTTAGTATTTTTGTTCTGATTTTACATCTTGTAGTACTGAACACTGATGTTAGAGCCTTGCATGTACTAGTGAGCTATAACCTCAATTCATTTGCTTGTAATGTTAAAGTATGTTTAGGGGATAATTAGATTCCAGTTTTCTAACAATACTTTACATTTCTCCACTCCTTTCAATTTACAGTGAAGAACAATTATGATCCCACTTCCACTGTTGTCTTTGAAAAAAGCTAGCTCAAATCTATGTACACAAAGAACTAAATGAACTGTTCACAAACTCTTTACTCATTTACTCATTCAACAAATACTGAATACTGTCCTGTCCTCAGGGGTGGCTCTTACTAGAACAGAAAAAGACAATAAAATATCTGATAGGAAACACTACTAAAAAGATCAAGGAGAAACAAGTGACCAAAAGCAGGTGGACATAATGAACAAGCAACCAGACCTAAGGCAGAGTCTGAGCTAGAGACCCAAATCTGAGAGCTGGAAGCATGTTTATGTCAGTCACAGGTGCAGGGCACAGATGGAGACAGGAGAAGACACCAGGTCTGAAAACAGGGCCCTACAAACTAAAAAGCTTTAGGAGATCAAGATGAACTTAAAATGTGAGAGAAGGATGGTGGTGTCAGCATTCAATCCTGGCTCAGGAAGATGGGGCAGGACATTGAGCCTGAAGCCAGCTGGGATTCAGCAAGACATCTCAACAAAAAAAAAACCATTTTAACATTAAAAAAAAACTTAAAAATATATACACATGGCCTGTGGCACAAGAGATAAAGCCGAAAGAAGAACAATTTTCAACAAGGAGGTTAACACATCTCCCCTGTCCCACGTACAGCTGGCAGATCTGGCCTGATGACCAAGGGAACTGTTCACCACAGAGGTGCTGGCTGGCTTCCACTGGAAAATCCACGGGAGTGGTAGGAACAGAACTGACTAGGGAGGAAGCAGAACCAGCTAGTAGGGATCTCTTCTGCACAAATCTATACAGGACAGAGATGACCAGAGGAACTAAGGAAGACATACTGCCAGATAATTTTCAAGACAGAAAAACTAGCAGCATGCCTGTATGTTGATGCGAGTAATTCACTGGAAGGAGAAATTGCTGACAGAGAAGGAGGGGGAGGAGCAAAGGACAGAGAAAGTAAAGATGGAGGGATGGCCCTAAAAAGAAAAAAGAAAGGGGGAGGGGGAACTAAGGCAGGAAGACTTCTGAGAATCCCATAAAATATTGTGAATAAGCAGTCTGACACAGTTAAGAGCAGAACGGTGGAAGAGGCAGGATCCACCATGAGGCAGCTAGAACAAGACCACAACTGCCTTCCCTCTAACAGAAGAATAAGATGTGGCACCAATACTGCCCAGAAAGCCTCCAGAAAAGCTAACAAACAAGCCCAAAAGACTAGAGTTTCACCTATTTTCCTTGCTTTGTATAAGATAGAAAATATCCAAATATCCCAAATAGTACTTGCTTTATAGACTAACCACTCTCACAGAACCAACTGTTTACATATTATGTACAAAAACCCATGACTTTCAAAATACCCAACTTAAAATGTGTCAGGGAAAATCATGCACAACTGAAATGCTTTCTAAGAGATGAACAGAGCTCAAACATAGATGTACTATATTTCTTTGTACTTAATATATATGTGTGTGTATCAAGAAAATATATGTATTCATAGCTATAAATAAAACTGCCTTTTTAAAAAAGAACATTGCAAGTAAATACACAGATGATAATAATGCTATACACCAACTTATAATTTCTTTTATAAATGGTGGATCTTAAAATTAAATATCATATTGGAAAAGGTATATCTATCGATAGTTAGCCACTGCAGTAGCTGCTCTGCCCATCCCAGTTCTACCATCTCTGAGTTGCTGGGAAGAACTCCATACTGCATATTTAAGTATCAGTGCTGGCACTGAGAATCTCTAACAAGACACTTAACATTCCTATAACTGAGATCCTTCAATTACAAAATGTTCAAATCCTATGGCTTCAAGGTCTCCTTATGAGGTACTCCATCTGAAAGCTTTACAAAACATAACACATTACAATACAGCTTGACATAAATGTCTCAGGCCATCTACTACCACCCCCAAACAGAGCATGATGAACACCTGACAAATCAGGTCTGCCATTGAGTAGCATGATCAGCACTTCTCTTTGTAACCTTACCTTCGAATGAGCAGGCCCGCTCTCATTCAGAAGCTTATACTGGGCTTGGATGCTATGGAAACGGGCTAACTCATTTACCAGACACACTGGAGTTTTCTCTTTGGGATTTGCCATTTTATCGTGGAGAGAAGCTGCAAATAAAAAGGCTGTAAAGTTTTTGTCAAGAATGACTTTTAAAAGTGGAAGAAAAACTAGCTTTGACGTTTTAGACTAAAGTTAGATTACATAGCTAAATTATTTTCAAAATTTGTATTAAAATTCTTATATCATGTAATGTCTTCTATCACGTGCAACAGAATAATGAAGCAAATCTTGAATAAACAAAGATACCTTTTCTTACCTAAGTTATTCTCTATATACATATAACATCACCAGCATAATTAATTATAAAATAGCCTTTAATTTATATTATAACATTTACTTTTCTCTCAACAAACTTTTACTGTTATCAGACATGTTTCTTAAGTAAGTCTTAGTACTACAAAAGTAGATTGCCTTTTTACATTAGGGTCTTGTATATCCCTGGATAGCCTTAAACTCAAACTTATTCTGTAAAGGTGACCAGTACCAGGACTGTAAGTATAAGCACCACATCCAGTCTCACTCACGTAGGGAATGAACCCAGGCTTCCTACATGACAGGTAAACCCTCTATCAACTGCACACTATCCCTAGCCCAATTTCTGTACACCTTTTCAAACTATCAATACTTTTCCTTTTGCTTTGGCATAGAAGAGGTTCCAAACTTAGGGATAAAGTCCTGAGGGTAAATATTAGGTCTGTAAAATGTTTCAGGTAACCCTCAGCAAATTAAACATTTTCTTCTAATATTTTAGGAAAAATTTAAAAGCAACATGTAGAAAAATTAGCAGTCTTTTTCTACTTTTGTAGAAAAGTAGGATTTCAAGTTGTAGGCTAGACTAGGCTATATCACAAGATCCTGTCTCAAACAACAACAACAACAAAAAAAAAAACATAGAAAGGCAAAAGCTATTGAAGTTTGCTACATTTGCTTGGAACACTATTTTGTAGTTATGAATATTTTCTTTAAAAAGAAGCAAAGAGTGCTCCATTTTTACACAGTTCCTTTACTCTTTTGCAAAGATTACCATGATGAATTTAGAATGTACGCTTGTATGCAAAATAAAGCTGGGCAGTGGTGGTGCATGCCTTTAATCCCAGCACTTGGGAGGCAGAGACAGGTGGATTTCTGAGTTGGAGGCCAGCCTGGTCTACAGAATGAGTTCCAGGACAGCCAGGGCTATAAAGAAAAACCCTGACTTGGAAAAAAAAAAAAAAAAGGAAGTGTGTAAAATATACTTGTAGATATATATGTAGTCATAAGGAAGTAGTCTTGATATATTTGGCTTTTAATTCACATTTACAGCATTATAACTTTAGTTTTCTCAGATACTGTCTCCCCAGTATGTTGGGATTTTAACTGACATTGATATCTGTGTTACCTTTTAACAAATACATAATGTCCATGGCACTACTGCAGCCATTTTTTTATCCAACCCTGTACGGAGACATTTAGGAGCTGAATTCTTCACTCTCTTAAGAGCCAAGAGGCTCTCAGAATGACTGTGCCACACAACCTTCCGATGCTTCAAACTTGAAAACGTGAAATATAATCATATATCTTAATTTCATTTATAATTTGATGCTTACCTAATGATATCCCACTAGTGTTTGGATTTTTTTCTGCATTCCTAAGTTAGTAGAAAAGTTAACCTTTTGATGTTATGGCTCACTGTGAAGGGTCTCTGCTTGGTTTTATGGATTATTTTGTAGGTTATTGCTACTGATGTTTTTTTATTAAGGTTTATGCTTTTTATGTCATAAGAAATTCTTTCCTAGGTCATAAGGCTCATTAACCCTCTGATGTTCTATAAAATGAAAGCCTGAGTTCTATCCTGCTTCTAAGTTGCACGTACGTGCGCCTGTAGTCCTGGCTACTTGGAAGACTGAGGCAGAAGTATCTCTTAAGCTGAGGACTTCAGAACCAGTCTGAGCAACACAAGGAGACCCTGCCACAATAAAAAATAATAATATAAATAGAAAAATGAAAGAGGAAGGAATCTATTTAACTCATAAGATACTGTAGGGTTAAGTTTTAAATGCATGCTATGGTTTACTAAAGCAACTTAGGAACTTCATGTACAAACTAACAGTATAGCTTACTCTACAAAACAAGACTTTCTTTTAAATTTGTAAAGCTCTTAACAGGAAAATAATATGGTATAATGCTTTGATCACAAACACTATGCTTAGGAAATGGTTTCTTAAGAAAGCTACATAAAGCCGGGTAGTAGTGGCACACGCCTTTAATCCCAGCACTTGGGAGGTAGAGACAGGCAGATTTCTGAGTTCAAGTTCAGCCTGGTCTACAGAGTGAGTTCCAGGACAGCCAAGGCTACACAGAGAAACCCTGTCTCGAAAAACAAAAAAAACAAAAACAAAAGAAAGAAAAAGCAAGCTACATAAATACTCAGTAAAGCATAAGCAGCAAGCTGAATCAAAGCAAACAGACTGAGAACCAACACAGCAGATGGCTGATGTAGCTGGTCTGGTGAGTTCCACATCCTACGTGTCCTGCAAACTAAACCAAAACTAGGCATTATTATTCTGAAAAAGAATAAAAATGCAAAGAAACACTTTATAAAATATATCTTCAATTCATCCCACTATTGAAAATTCGATGATCTGATGCTACAATCAATTTTAGTTCTCATTACCATGACATGAACTATCCCAAGCACAAGAAATAGACTAGCTTACTGGATATATTTAAAAAGCAGAAACAGGCAGATACAGTAATGCATGTCTGAAATCCCAACACTCAAGAGCCTGCAACAGGACCATGAGTTGAAGACCAACCTATGCTATATAGTAAGAGCCTCGCTTAAAAGGCATAAATAAATAAAACATAATAGATAGATAGATAGATAGATAGATAGATAGATAGATAGATAGATAGATAGATAGATGGATGGATGGATGGATGGATGGATAAGTGAAATAAGACAGATAGACAGACAGACAGACAGACAGACAGACAGACAGACAGGCGGATGGATAGATGGATGGGTGGATGGATGGATGGATAGGTGAAATAAAACAGATGATAGATAGACAGATAGATAGACAGACAGACAGATAGATAGATAGATAGATAGATAGATAGATAGATAGATAGACAGACAGAATGATAGATGAAATCAAAATCAAATAAATAAGAAATCATTGATATGGTAAAATGTTGCCTAATCCAAAATAACATTTACATTAAATGTGCAATTTTCATTCTATAATACTATGAACTCATATTAATAGTGCAAAAAGTATTTAAAACATACCTGTTATAATGTGAACATTTTATAGATAAAAATGTTTAGCTGTGTAATCTTTAAATATAATTTATATTTATGCAATCCTTATTTAAAAATAAAACTTGATCTAAGTCCTTTTCAGGAAGTACCAAGTAGTAAAGTATTATATAAACCTTTAATTTTTGTCTTATAAAATTATTATGAATCCAATAAAACAATTTATAACAAGCTTGGGAGCAAGATCATGTTTGATAAAGCTTCATAACCAAAATCAAAATGCTTAAAGATGGCAGCTCTGAAAATAATTATAGTTATTGGTTTCTTTCACAACTTTAAACAGTTTGTTTTTTGTTTAGGACAGGGTCTTGGTATGTAGATCAGGCTGGCCCAGAACTTGTTACTAAGTTTCTAACTCCCCCACTTCAGCCTCCAAGATGCTGAGATTATAGACATGAACCACCACCCTGCTTTTGTCGTTGTTAATCAGAAACCATATTAGTTAACTAGAAACCTCATTGAGCTCTGATTTAAGATAATGGTTTTGAAACTATACCAAAAGTGTGATAAAGTAGCTACAAAAGGATCAAACAAAGCAGTCTATTACAAAGTCAAGAATTCCAGTCCTGCATTTGGAGGCTATAATTCAGCATTACAGCCTGCACAGCAGCCTTGAGTCCCTCTGGGTTGAATCCCAGCAATGGGTAGGGAAAACAGGCAGAGAACCTTAGATACAACTTAGCTATGCACAGATTGCAAAATATATACAATAATACATAGGTTTATATTTTCAATAGAGTAAAGATATCATCACTAAATAATGGGGAGGAGACTTATCTGTAGAGGAGATAAGCAGGGAAAGGCGGAGAGAGGAGGAAGAATATATAACATAAGGATATTAGTGAAAGGGGTATTATACATAAAGATGCTAGTGATATATATTATATATGTATATCATAAGGATGTTAGTGTTAGTATTATATATATAACATAAGAATGCCAGTATTAGTGTTATATAGATAACATAAGGATTTTAGTATTTTATATATATATAACATAAGGATGCTAGTGTTAGTGCCTCTCTCTCCCTCTCTCTCTATACATATATATACATATATATATGTTAGTGTTAGCGTTATATATATATATATATCAAATGATGTTAGCGTGATATATATAAGGATGCCAGTGTTAGTGTTATATAGATAACATAAGAATGTTACAGTTAATGCTATATATATAATATAAGGATGCTAGTGTTAGTGTGATATATATAACATAAGAATGTTAGTAAAAGGGATACAGGGATTCATAATACTTTATGTTTCTTAAAACTATATATAATATGCATAACATATATGCATACAATTTAATTATGGTTACACAATTTAGGGTGGTAAAACTCCCACCAAAACCAAAGATCACACACCAAAAACCTCAATGCTAAGCATGGAAACCTCTTTTCAAGTTTTTGGTCAAAGGAGCACAGAGATCCTCAGAGCAATATAAGCTATTTCTGTAACCCTCTCTTGCCTCCCAGAGCAAGGTGGTCTGATCCTATTGCTGTAAATAGCTGATCTAGAACTTACATATACCAGGCTGGCCTTGAACTCACAGAGATCTACCTCCCTCTGCCTCCCAAGTGCTGCAATTGAAGTTGTGAACCACTGTGTCCCACTGTATTGTATAGATTTTAAAATATATTATGAGATGTGCTTCATGGGATTTGGGTAGCTAAAATAGTAATACTCCCCTTTAAATTAAAAAGATTAACAGTAATAGATTTCACAATATAAGACTGGCATTGGAGAGAGCCACTGCAGTCACTCATACAAATGTTGACTTTGAGAGAGTAATAAAACCTTAGTTTCCATACAGTAAAGTACACTAAAAGGTTGTTCTCAGTAGATGGTCATACATGAGCTATAAGACACTATTAACAATGATTAATGATGTTACTTGCCACATCCACTCGTCTACACCAGTAAAGTCTGCAGTATCAAGGTTCAAAGCCTGATCATGGACAAGAGGTGTTATGACTTCAAAGGGAGTTTGTGCCTCCTGGGTATTCAGTCATTTGTGGCATCCCCTAACTCAGAGGTAGCCAAGATATGTCCTTGCGAACTCACATCCTAGGTGCCCACCAAGATATGATTTATTAATAGCTAGACAAAATTGGACATTGCTCTTTCGTAAAGGTTACCCATCCAGACTAATTGCCTTTGGCATTGTGAGTAGGGCATTGAAGATTACAGAATGGGAGACTTATCCCAGGGCAAGGTCAAGTAGAGTCCTCATTCTCAATCATGTACTGCAGCTGAACCACTTCTAGGAATTAGCAAGAAAGAGACTTGTCTCTATTAGCCCAGAAGATTAGCATAGTGGGCATTTTACTAAGGATGGGAGAGACCTTGAGTTGAGTGTGTGTAAGAGAGACAGTGTGTAGCAGTCAGCATTCGAGATTTGAGCTTTGAGCGTCTACCCTCCTGATCCCCCGCTCCATGACTCTGGCTGGGCCACATGGGCCCAAGCGTGCTCAGAGCCCGGGGCACTGCATCAGTCCAGAAGAGGCGGCTGCTTTAGACCCAGTGTGTTTTAGATGGCCTCAGATATACCTCAACTGCTGAGCTGCCAGATTTTTTCATTTCTCTTTTGGTTTTTTTTTTAAAGATTTATTTATTTATTATATGTAAGTACACTGTAGCTATCTTCACATATCCCAGAAGAGGGCATCACATCTCAATACGGATGGTTGTGAACCACCATGTGGTTGCTGGGATTTGAACTCATGACCTTCAGTAGAGCAGTCGGTGCTCTTAACCACTGAGGCATCTCTCCAGCCCACCAGGACTGCTTTTAGCCCCTTGCTTCCTGGACATGATGGCTATAGACTAACCCTCTGAAACCATAAGTAAGAAACCAAGTTGCCTTAGTCTTGGTGTCTTTTCACAGCAATAGAAAAGTGAGGCAAATATTAATAGTATCTAGGGGTATAGTGTTGATTAAAATTTCAATTGTACCAACCTTTACGAAGACAGTAACACATATATGAATAGCATGGGAAACGTAGATAAGATATATACAGTGATGATCTGCACAGCAAGAACCATAAAGAAGCCAGACATGCTATCCATCAACAGTAATAATCTATCAGTTGATTCTTTTATAAATTTTGTGGATGTATCAAAGAAATTATTATCTAATTAGTCTCACTGTTTTCTTCTAGAAGTATATTTATGTTCACAGTCATTTTAAGTTCTAGTACCATTTCGGGTTCTGCTTCCTCTAATCATGACTTTTGTCTATCAATGACTTTATTTCTAAAAGACTTACTCAAGTCAGGGATTTAGCTCGGTGATAAAGTGCTTGCCTAGCAAGCACAAGGCCCTGTGTTCGGTCCTCAGCTCTGAAAAACAAAAATCTAAAAGACTTACTCTATTCCATCAATTTGTCTACAAATTGTCTATTTGTTGTTGTTTGTTTTTCAAGACAGTGTTTCTCTGTGTAGCCCTGGCTGTCCTGGAACTCACTCTAGACCAGGCTGGCCTCGAACTTAGAAATCTGCCTGCCTCTGCCTCCAAGTGCTGGGATTAAAGGTGTGTGCCACCACCTCCTGGCTCAATTTGCCTATTTTTATAGCAATACTCTTTCCACTGAGCTTTATAATTCTTGGATCATGGAGAATTGGCCTCTTAGGTTATTCCTTTAAACTGTTGTCTTGGCTACGTTACTGAATCCTTATATGAAGTTTTAGTGATTTTGTCTACTTCAACAGTGAAGTATGTAAGAACTTAAATATTATTATCTCAAATTTACAGATTTGGTGGAAATCAAGAAAGTTGTCTAGCAATTCATAAAAATGATATAGTTAGTGCTCATTATTAATAGTGTGTCACTGACAGATCTGTTCTATGTTCCTGCCAAGAGGACTAGTAAATACAGAACCGCTGTTTGAAGGGAAGAGAAAACATTGTTGTCCTGAAACCCTCTGGTGACATTGTTTGTCAGTTCATCAACACACAATCATGTTTTTGTTCAAGGATTCTAAACTTAAAATATGTATACTGGACTTGTCACGGAGCCTGATGATCTGAGTTGGATCCCTGAAACCCATGTGATAGAAGAACTGACTCCTGACACCTGCAAGTTTTCCTCTGACCTCCATACATGCATCATGGCATGTGTATGCTAACACTCATTCTCTAAATAAATAAATAAATAAATAAATAAATAAATAAATAAATAAATAAATTCTAAAAATGTAAGTTTTTAAAGATATGTATATTGTTGACTCATTAACATTAAATCAGAGCCAAGAGAGCTGTGATCCTGCAGAATCAGAGCTTACCTAATAGTCATTTTTTTCCTTAAAACACATCAGACAGAGCCTTAGTTAAGTAGGAACGCTCACAGCCTTCACTACTATACCTCAGCACTGTCTTCAGACAAGCACCCGTGCAGCCAGTGAGACAGTGAAAGCTATGAGAAAGCCACTTGTTGGCAATGCAAAAGGCAAAGGAAGGTGGGGGAAGGGCTTGTTCCATCTCAGGTGGGGAGGTGTCCAGTAAGGGACTCAGAATTTCCAAAATTCTACAAGTCCACAAGTAAGCATAAAAGTAACATTGCCTTGGGGGCTAGAAATAATTTTAGTGACAAGGACAATTTCTCAGATATTCAACTCACAAGATACTGGTAAATGGTGAAGATCAAGTTTCTCCATTTATAAAGGTGCTCTTTCATTTCGATCAGCAGTAATTTGTAGTTCTCAGTTTTCTTTGACATATTTTCTTAGATTCAAATATCACTATAAAAGTATGGAGCGTGAGGTTAGTTTTGGTTTTATGAAGTGATACTTGCTATATAGACTAGGCTGACCTCAAACTTGTACTGATTCTCCTGTCTCTGCCTCACAAGTTCAGGGATTGTGGGTGTGTGCCACCAAATCCAGCTATTGCATACTGTTATGATCCTGAAAGCATTCCTTTTATTTTATTTTTGAAGACCCATTAGTTTACTTTAGAAATGATTGGCTTGTTATTGCTCTTATATCCTTCAAGCCAGATATGCTCACTCAGTACCTTTAGTAGAATGCTACCAGATTTTCTGTACAGACTGGTCACTTACGAATAGAGGCAAGCGTGCTCCTGCTTTCCCACCCTGAGTGCCTTTTCTTGTTTACCTGTACTGGCCAGAACCATTATGCAAATAAAATTCTACTTAGGACTAGTGAAAATTAGTTTCTCTGTCTTGTTTGTGATCTCTTTTTTTTTTTTAAAGAAAGATTTATTTATTTATTACACATCAGATCTCATTACAGATGGTTGTAAGCCACCATGTGGTTGCTGGGATTTGAACTCAGGACCTTCAGAAGAGCAGTCAGTGCTCTTAACCACTGAGCCATCTCTCCAGCCCGCGTGATTTGCCCCTGTGATTTCTTTTTATTTTTTTCTGATTGTAGAACATGATTTTATATTTTTCAACTGTTAACATTCAACAAATAGAATAACTATTTTAAGATATATTTAGTTGTTATGTCTCCCTTTTCATTTCAGATTTTATTAATTAGGATATTGTCTCTGTGCCCTCTGGTTTGTCTGGCTAAGGGTTTATCTATCATTGATTTTTTCAAAGAACCAGCTCCTGGTTTGGTTGATTCTTTATATAGTTCTTTTTGTTGCTATTTGGTTGATTTCAGCCCTGAGTTTATTTCCTGCCTCTTGGGTGTATTTGTTTCTTTTTGTTCTAGAGCTTTCTGGTGTGCTGTCAAGCTGTTAGTATAAGCTCTCTTCAGTTTCATTTTATAGGCACTTAGAGCTATGAGTTTTCCTCTTAGGACTTCCTTCACTGTGTCCCATAAGTTTGGGTATGAAGTGTCTTCATTTTCATTAAGTTCTAAAAAGCCTTTAATCTTTTTCTTTATTTATTCCTTGACCAAGTTATCATTGAGTAGAGTGTTGTTCAGCTTCCATGTGTACATGGGCTTTCTATTGTTTTTGTTGGTATTTAAGACAAGCCTTAGTATGTGGTGATCTGATAGAGTGAATGGGATTATTTCAATCTTCTTGTGTCTTTTGAGGCCTGTTTTGTGACCAATTCTATGGTCAATTTCGGAGAAGGTACCATGAGGTGCTGAGAAGAAGGTATATACTTTTGCTTTAGGATAAAATGTTATATAAATATGTTAGATCCATTTGGTTCATATATTGTTAGTTTAACTGTGTCTCTGTTTAGTTTATGTTCCATAATCTGCCCATTGCTGAGAATGGGGTGTTTAACTCTCCCATTACTATTGTGAGGTGCAATGTGTGCTTTGAGCTTTAGCAAAGTTTATTTTATGAATGTGGGTGCCCTTGCATTTGGTGCATAGATGTTCAGAATTGAGAATTCATCTTGGTAGATTTTTCCTTTGACCAGTATGAAGTGTCCTTCCTTATCTTTTTTTGGTAACTTTTGGTTGAAAGTTGATTTTACTCTATATTGGAGTGGCTACTCCAGCTTGTTTCTTGGTACCGTTTGCTTGGAAAATAGATTTCCAACCTTTGACTCTGAGGTAGAGTCTGTCTTTGTCACTGAGGTGCATTTCCTGTATGCAGCAAAATGCTGGGTCCTGTTTATGTATCCAGTCTGTCAGTCTATGTCTTCTTATTGGAGAATTGAGTCCATTGATGTTAAGAGATATTAAGGAAAAGTGATTGCTACTTCCTGTTATTTTTGTGGTTAGAGGTGGAATCATGTTTGTGTGGCTATCTTCTTTTGGGTTTGTTGAAAGATTACTTTCTTGCTTTTTTCTAGGGTGTACTTTCCCTCCTTGTGTTGGTATTTTACATCTATTATACTTATACTTTGTAGGGCTGGATTTATGGAAAGACAGTGTGTAAATTTGATTTTGTCATGGAATATCTTGTTTTCTCCATCTATAGTAGTTGAGAGTTTTGCTGGCTATAGTAGCCTGGGCTGGCATTTGTGTTCTTGTAGGGTCTCTATGACATCTGCCCAGGATCCTCTAGCTTTCATAGTCTCTGGTGAGAAGTCTGGTGTAATTTTGATAGGCCTGCCTTTATATGTTACTTGACCTTTTTCCCTTACTGCTTTTAAAATTCTTTCTTTGTTTAGTGCATTTGGTGTTTTGATTATTATGTGATGGGAGGAATTTATTTTCTGGTCCAGTCTATTTGGAGTTCTGTACGCTTCTTGTATGTTCATGGGCATCTCTTTCTTTAGGTTAGGGAAGTTTTCTTCTACAATTTTGTTAAAGATATTAACTGGCCCATTACATTGGGAATCTTCACTCTCTTCTATACCTATTATCCTTAGGTTTCGTTGTCTCATTGTGTCCTGGATTTCCTGGATGTTTTGGGTTAGGAGCTTTTTGCTTTTTACATTTTCTTTGACAATGTTTTCTATGGTGTCTTCTGCCCCTGAGATTCTCTCTTCTATCTCTTGTATTCTGTTGGTGATGCTTGCATCTATGACTCCTGTTCTCTTCCTAGGTTTTCTAACTTCAGGGTTGTCTCCTGTTGTGATTTCTTCATTGTTTCTATTTCCATTTTTAGATCTTGGATAGTTTTGTTCATTTCCTTCACCTGTTTGATCGTGTTTTCCTGTAATTCTTTAAGGGATTTTTGTGTTTCCTCTTTAAGGGCTTCTAGCTGTTTACCTGTATTCTCCTGTATTTCTTTAAGGGAGTTACTTATGTCCTTCTTAAAGTCCTGTATCATCTTCATGAGAGTTCAGCTGTCTCTGTGATCCTGAGATCCTGGGTGTGTCAGAGCTCCTGGGAATCAAGCTGCCTCTGGGACCCTGAGATCCTGGTGTGACCAAGCTCCTGGGATCCTGGGCCTGTTAGAGTGCCTAGGAGTGGAGCTTCTTCCTGGTGTTGTGGGACTGGCTGTGGAGTTAGCGCTCAAGGTCTGCTCAGGGCACCTCTCATCCTATGATTCTTGGCCTGTTAAGAGTGCCTGGGAGTGGAGTTTCCTCTTGGTGTCGTGGGACTGGCTGCAGAGTTTGCGCCCAAAGTCTGCTCAGGGCACTGGCCCAGACCAGAAGGCCCTTGTGGAGTTTCTTGGTGTCTGGGTCCTGTTGGTTCCAGTTACTACCCAGTGTTGGGACAGATGTTGTGTCCTCCTCACCTTTGATCCTATGATCCTGGGAGTGTTAGAGCCTTGTAATTTCTTTTCAAAAAGTCCAACTTTTTACCAGTAAATACAAATTTAAGCTAGTAATGTTTTTCTTTTTCCTTTTTTCAATCTTACTTTTAAGATTTTGGTATAGTTATAGCATTTTTCCTTTCCTTTCCTACCCCCAAACCGTTCATTATACCCTCCCTGCTCTACTTCACATCATGGCCTCTTTTGTCACTAACTACTTTTGCATGTATATATGTAGACATATATACACATGCATGTATATACATATATATTCATAACTATAACCTTCATTATCAGGTTGGAAGTTGACTTCTATTCTTATTTTATTTAAGTCTGTTATTGAGAACAGATGAATTTGTCTTTACAGTTTAAATCTGAGTTTAACAATTAAGTTATAATGAATTATCAATTTTCTTACTTCTCATAAAACAAATAGAAAAATATTCCTAACTTAAAACCAAATTATATAAAATTATATATCGCTATGTCTTTATTTACAAATACACATATTTGTAAAAATTTGTATCTTTTACTATGGTCTTGAGACACTTTTTAATTCTGTACCTCAAAGCCAAAGATAAAGCTTCTACTAGAAAAGATGTACTTCTGGCATGAAAAGATCTTTATGTCAGAGTAAAAAGCAATGATCTCATACTTCAGCAAGAGGTTCTGGTCTCAGAGGTAGTCAGCAGCTTTGCTGGCAGAGGTTAAGCAGCCGCCAGTACCCAACAGCTGAAATGAACAGCTGAAATGTAACTTTATCAAGTGTTCCATAGATAGGCCTGATGGTACACAACTATGGCTCAATACTCAGCAAGGTAGCTGTAGCAAGTTCAAGGCCAACCTGGTCTACACAGTGAGTTCTAGGCCAGCCAGTTGTACATAGAAAGGCCCTGTCTCAACAAAGACAAAGTATATCACATTTAGTTTCTCTTGCTTGAACCTAGTAAAAGAATTAAATTAGCCATATTCCATTTACAATTTATAATGTAAAACTGCATCCCAAACTCATGTTTAAGATTCTGAGTTAAGGTTACCCATAGTGGCACATACCTTTAATCCAAACAATTGGAGGAAGAGGCAAACAAATAAGTAGGTAGATCTGAGTTTGAGACTAGCCTGGACCCCAAAGTGAGCTGTCCAGCAGGCTTGAGCAACAGAGACCCTGGCTCAAATGAAGATTAAAAAGATAACTGAATTAAACAGTGTGTGCGCGTATCATTATAAACTGCATTTAGATACACAAAGGGTGACACATTAAAAGATTCTTAGCAAGAAATCAAACAGAATGCTACAGTTTATTTATGTTTACTGATTATACACAGAGACAATTAGTCAGAAAATTAGTCAAAAGGTGAAGACAACTGCAGTATCTATTAGACACAAAGGAGTTTTTCCTATTCAATTTTCAAAAGGAAGACAGTTCTGATATATACTATAACAAACTTTAAAAAAATTGTACTTAATTAAGCCCGTAACAAAAGAACAAATATACACAATTATATTTCTATGAAGGTAAGAGTAGTCAAATGCAGAGTCGGAGGCTCTGGGGAAGAGCAACACAAGTTAGCATTTAACTACATTCCCAGTTTGGGACAACTACAAAGCTACAAGATGAATGACAGCATGGAAGATATTCATGTAACTCGTGCCACATGTCACCATAATCTATTTCATCAGGTAAATTTCAATTCGAGAAAAAATAACCCACGAATAAAAGTCCCTTCTTTTTTATTTTTCAGTTAAAACAGAATGCTGAGGCAACAGGTATCTTCTTCCACTAAAGATGCTGCTCTGCTCTTCTGCTGAAATTTCCACACATGCCTCATATCTACTCGCATCTTTAATTTGTTCAGGGCTGAAGATGGAGCTTAGCAGTATAGGGTCTCCCAGTATCACAGGTGCATCCACTTGTACCGGGCTGTTTTGAAGATTTCCAGTTAGGATCTCTGATTTTCAGCCATTAATTACAGTGGTTCCTCTAAGCTCTCTTCCAATTTTGGTCCACTGGCTTTGTTCTTGGAACTGGCTACACGTTTACTGCAAACCGTAAGCCACTGTGTAACGCTACTTCCCTCTCCTGAGCCGCGTTATCTTCAGGACTTTCCATCCTGTGCTTCCTTCTGAACACGCAGAATTTGTACAGATTCAAGGTCACTCCTTCCTTCTCGGGTCTTACCTGCTATCAATCCTAGTTAGTATTTTAACCTCAATTACTCCACTCTTTGTTCCATCCATGTCTATTTTACATTTTCCTCCTATTTCCACATCATTTTCCTCTCCTTTCTAAAAGATTTAGAGCATACTGACAGCAGCTCTTTTATACCTCTGTCTACAAAATCAGTCAGTCTTTCTAGTCTGTATTTTTTCAGTCTTGGCTATGAACTGTACTTTTTTTTAAGTGAAAATAACGTAAGATCAAATTAATCTACTAGGAGCAAGCAATAGACTGACTTTATAATTCACAGTACTTGAGCACTGAGATGGCTAAGTGATTAAGAGCACTGACTGCTCTTCCAGAGGTCATGAGTTCAAATCCCAGCAACCACATGGTGGCTCACAACCATCTGTAATGAGATCTGATGCCCTCTTCTGGTGCGTCTGAAGACAGCAACAATGTACTCAGATACAATAATAAAATAAATCTTTAAAAATAAAAATAAGCCGGGCGGTAGTGGCACACACCTTTAATCCCAGAAATTGGGAGGCAGAGGCAGGTGGGTTTCTGAGTTCGAGGCCAGCCTGGTCTATAGAGTGAGTTCCAGGACAGCTAGGGCTACACAGAGAAACCCTGTCTCAAAAAACCTAAATAAATAAACAAAAAAACAAACAAATAAATAAATAATAATAATAATAATAATAATAATTCACAGCACTTTACAACCACTATCAGATCTAATTGTAGAACATTTTTTTCTCTCCAAAAGGGACCTCCATGCAGTTCCTCTAGACCAGCAGTTCTGAACCTGTGGGTCGCAACACGTATAAGGATCATATATCAGAGACTTACATTATGATTCATAACAGTGGTAAAATTACAGTTATAAAGTAGCAACAAATAATGTTATGGTTGGGATCACCATAACCTGAGGGACTGTATTAATGGGTCGCAGTGTGAGGAAGATGAGAACCACTGGTGGACCCTAGCAACCATGGATCCTCATTCTGCCTCTCTGAATTACCTATCCTGGATATTTCATATGAATGGAATCATAGCATATGTGACTCTGTGTGCTTGATTCTTTAACATATTTTTAAGGCTCACCTACAGTATGACATGCATCAATACATTTTTATGTCTAGGTTCTGCTTCCTGAAGTATAAATATCACCATTTGCTTATCCATCCATGCATGGATACTTGGTCTAGTTCTCATCTCTCTATTGAAAACTCCTATGAAGGTACATGCATATGACTGCTAGTCTTTAACCCCCTAGGATATGTTTTAGATAAAAACCACCAGATGATGACAACTCCATGCTTTAGTCTGAAGACCGCTCCAACCTTTCCACAGAATTATCATTTAAAACTCCCATTAGAAGTATGTGGAAGTTCAAATTCTCCAGCCCTGACAAACATTTGTTGATTTTTTGAGTCTGGCTATCATCCTAGCACACGTGTAGTATCTCATCGGCCTTTCAATTTATCTGGTCATGTTATACAGTCAAGTATTTTTTTCATGGGCATCTGAGTGCCTTGTATACCTTTTTTTTTTATGTCCCCCCACCACCACGCGACACACACACACACTTTTCACTTGTTGAGTTATAAATTTTAGTTGGGGGGGGGTAGGGGAAACTGGAAGAGGACTTTAAACACATGTGCTTGTTATGGGGGCTCAAATTGGCCTTCAACTGTACTCTACTAAATGACTCACATCACCATGCTGAATATCAAGAATGACAGGCAGGCACTATCACAACCCAGTTCTAAATCTAGAACACACAACCAATTTTGTGGTGTGTAAGTAACTCCACTGTTTTATATATTCACCTTCAAATGTCCCAGAATAACCTGAAGAGATTATTCTTTCCCCACTGAAGTCTTGTTATTCTTGTCAAAAAGAAAAGAACAAAAAACAAAAACTGAATACTGGTTTCTTTCTTTCTTTTTTTTTTTTTTAATGGTTTATTTCTATATTGCCAATTTCATTCTATTGTTCCATAAACCATCTTTACTGCCAATATCATCCTGTTTGGATTACTGTAGTAAAATTTCAGGCGGGAAGTAAAAGTTCTCCAGTTTGTTCCCATTCATTGCTGCTCAGGTTTGGGCCTGTTCATACATGTGTGCCTGAAGATCATCCTTTATCTTTCATTATAGTCCTGATAAAGATTCCACTGAGTCAGGAAGCTGCACGAGATGATGTCACCTCAGCCATGTTACGCTTTCCTAGTCACAGATGTAGTGTTTTTCTACCAATCTAGGTCGTAATTTCAACAATGTTTTGTGATTTTCAGTATATAAGACCTTCATAAGCAAGTCTACTCCTTTATAAGTATTATTAAAAATGAATTTTTTAAAACATTTATTTAGTGTTGGAGGAAAGCACATACCCCAGCAAATGTGTGAAAACTTAAAGGAGTGTTGTCTCTTTCCACCATTTGGATTCTAGGAATTGAACTCTCGTTCCCAGGCTTAGAACCTGCGCCTTTACCAACTAAGCCATCGCACTAGCTCATAAACAAATTTTTAATTGAGAATGTTAATTACTAGCATAAAAAAACAACTATTTTTATATGTTTTATGTACATAGATGCATGTTTAATTTGGTTACTGACATTGAGTTCTATGTGTATGAATTCATGGACATTTTCTAAACAGAATCACGGTCATCTGCAAATGGTTTTATTTCTTCCAAATGCACCTGTATTTCTCTATAATGCTAACTTTCTACTGCAGTTGACTGAGAGTTCTTGTTCCTGATAAGATGAAGAGTTCAGTCTTTCACTATGGAGTTTGTGGTGGTTTGAATAAGAATGGCCCCAACAGGCTCATAGATTCAAATGTTTCATCACCAGGAAGTAGCACTGCTTGAGAAGTATTAGAAGGTGTGGCTGTTGGCATTGGGATCTCCAAAACCCGTGACATCACATAGACAACAGCATGACCCACACACCTGTTGCCAAGGCAACAGCCACCATATTTCCAGAATCCACTTGGCTCACCTCCCACCTTTACCTGTGACAATGTCACCATCCATATATAAAGGAAGGCTACTGGGTATATGCCCAGGACCTGACTAATACAGATGTAGAGGCTCACAGCCATCCATTGAACTGAGTACAAGGTCCCCAATG
>NW_022196896.1:45430875-45447042 GCF_008632895.1 Mastomys coucha
GGAGGGGAAACTGGGAAAAGAAAAATCATATGACATGTAAATAAAGAAAATATCTAATAAAAAAAAGTAAAGGAAGGCTCCTCTGATCTTCTCTTCCCCCCGCCCTTCTCTTTCCAGAGCCACGCCACCTTGCCCTTTTCTCTCTCAATAAACCTCACATGGAACTGTTTGGCCTGGTGTGGTCTTTCTGGAGCTGCGCAAAGATCACATCTTTGGTGCCAAAGACTCCAGGAATTACTACACAGGGGAGCTGCGGAGCCTAGGTGGTCATTGTCGCCCCATACAACAGTAAAGCCACCACTGCCGCTGGAGAACCGATGCCATGTGAACAGCCACCACCACCATCACTGCCTGAAGCCACTGCTATACCATGTGGACTCCATCTGCTGGCACTTGCTGGCACCCACCACATGGATTTCCACTGCTGCCGTAGACCATCATTGCTGCTGCTGCTGCTGCTGCTGCGAGAGTCACAGACTCCTACCACTTGAGCTGTGCTGCTGTGGCCTTCAATGTGGAACTGGCCTCTGGCCACACCGACCACATGGTTCCACACTTCCCGCTACCCCACTGCAGAAGCTCACAAACACACACTGGCATATTGATTGGTAAGGAGTTTCTCCAGTTGGCAGGAGGGACCCTATATTCCCAGATAGTGCCTGGCCAGCCTCTCTTGGGCTAAGGGGTTGGTATTTCAATGCTCTGGTCCTTATGACTGGCCTCCTGGCTGACTTACGAGTTAAGACTTAGACCCTTGGATGACTTCCCTTCTCAAAAGCAGTTCATAAATCCCTTGAGCTCTTGCTGTTGGCCGAAAAGTTCCTGGTACCAGGTTGAATCGCTTTCTGGCGACTTCTGGGAAATTGCGCCATAGCCACTAGTTATTCACATGATGACTGAAGTTCTAAATTGGCCATACACTGACCCATTGCTGAGCTCTTCTCTGGATGCTGGTATGAATAGTTCAGTAACAACCCTATCACCCAATGAGTGCTAAACTGTCTTCGAACTTACCTCCAGGCACCCCAGTGGGATGTCTCCTGGAAAATCTCAAATCTCTGAAATTAACACTTGATTTGTGGCCCTCAAAACTGATACACCTCTACAATAATGTCTGGATTCAACACCTTTTAGATAATAGTTCCAAATGGCCAGCCAATGGCACACTAGACCCGATCGTTTTAAGAGATCTCCATACATACTGCCAGCAGTCAGGTAAATGGAAAGAGGTTCCATATATCTTCTAATCCCTCCATGTGTTCCTCTTGTTCCCCAACCCAACTTCTCTTAGCCATGAAACCTATAAACCCTCCACTAGATGACGCTACAACACTTGACTCAGTCAACGAGCCTCTCCTCTGCCACGGACCTACCTTCATGCAACCAAAAACCCAAACTGCCACCTCAGTTTCTCCTGACCAGGATACCCAGGGCCTACTAGCTCCACCTCTCCAGACCCCTCCCCCGCTTCTGTGCCAGCTGCAGGTCACTCCAATTGTCCTGCATTGACGCCAACCTTCACCCCTCCTATCATGCATTTTAAAACCACAGCCAGACCCCTTCCCCCCAAGTCCTTCTTCTCCTCCAGGGATACCTGACCCAGCACCAGTCCTTCCTCTAAGGGAAGTGGCTGGTGTTGATGGTCTGGTGTTGATGGTTGATGTCCCTTTCTTCCTGAGCGAACTTTCTCAAACAGAAAGCAGGCTGGGTTCCTCCAGCTCCTCCAGCTTTATTAAGGAGTTCCAATACATCACTCAGTCTTATAGCTTGACTTTCCATGACTTTCATATGATTCTTACTAATAATTTACTTCCTGATGAGTGAGTTTGGGAAGAGGCAAAAACACACACAAACGAAATTCACCAAACAGATGGAACATATCCAATCGGATCTGAGGCAGTGCCTGACCAGGATACGTGATGGAATTACAATTCTGCAGGTGCTATCTTAGCCAGAGTTAGGTATGTAAATACCTTCTGGCCAGCCTAAGAAAGGCAGCCTTAAAGCCAGTAAATTTTGAAAAACTCCAAGAGGTTGTCCAGGACAAACAGGAGAACCCATCTCAATTTTTAGAACGCCTTGCAAGGGCTTTATTGCAATACACTAATCTGGACCCTGAAAACCCAGAAGGTAAGCAACTTCTGATAACCTACTTTTTTTCCCAGAACTACCCCGACATAAGAGCTAAACTTAGAAAGCTGGAGAGGAGTCCCCTAACTCCACAGGTGGAAGTCTTGGTGCTGGCCTTCAAGGCCATGAGAGAGATGAGAAAGCCCAAAAACAAAAATACCACATGCTGGCAAAGGCTGTCCAACCAGCTCTAGCTCCAGCCACTGCCCCAGACTCCTGGCCTTCTAAAGCTCAGAGACCACCAGGCCCCTGCTATAGATGTGGTCAGCAAGGTCACGGGGCACCTACCCTGGCAAGCTAAGAGGACTGTGTCCTAGGTGCCATCAAGAGGGACCCTGTCGATTGCCCTCACATCGAGCAGAACAGAGGGACACTGCTCTCACATAACCCTCCAGGTGACCTTCTAGGCTTAGCTATAGATGACTGAAGGGACTGGAGCTCCCTCAACCTGGCCTATCACTAACAGGGAGCCCCAGGTAGCTATCATGGTATGTGGGTGGCCCATTTCCTTTCTCTTGGACACTGGGGATACTTAGTCCTGACGGAGGTTTGGGGATCCACTTCTCCTTAGCATTGTCCTATCATCAGGGTAGGAGGACATCCTTACCTTCCTCACTAGATCTCACCACTTAGTTGCATTTTTAGGGGTGTACCCCTAACTCATTCCTTTTTGGTAGTGCCGACATGTCCTGTCCCCTTATTGGGAAGGGATCTTTTTGCTCAGCTGGGAGCCTCTATTTCCTTTGCTCCTCCCATTCGCCTAACCCCAAGCTCGCCAGCAGTTCCTCTGCTCCTTCTTCTAGCCAGTCAACCTACTAACACTACCATGCTGTATCCTTTACCAGCTTTTCAGGTGGACCCTGACTCTGGGATGTCCAGAACCCCTCTGTTGCTAAACATCATTCTTCTGTTGTCGTCCAATTACTGTACTCTACCAGGTACATCACCCAAGCTCAATACTCTCTCTCTCTCCAAAGCCTCAGTGGACATAAGCCTATCATTTCTGACCCCTTAAGGAAAAAACTCCTTCACCACACCTCTTCCCCCTTTAACACCCCTATACTAGCATGGTACCGAACCAAATGGTACCTATCAACTGGTTCAAGACCTCAGGTGCATTAATTCTGCAGTGGTTCCTCTCCATCCTGTTGTGGCTAACCCTTATACATTTCTTTCCACTATCCCCTCAGGAACTTCCCATTTCTCAGTCCAAGATCTCAGGGATGCATTCTTCTCTATCCCTCTAGATGCCCAGTCACAGAACATATTTGCCTTTACCTGGACAGATCCTGACACCCACTTCTCTACCGAACTTACCTGGACTGCTCTACCACAGGGATTCTGGGACAGCCCACACCTATTTGGCCAGGCTCTGGCTTCTGACTTACTTTCTTTATCTCTCCTAAATCTAAGACTGTACTTTGTGTAGATGATGTGCTTCTCTGTAGCCCCTCTCTAGAGATTAGCCAAGCTGACACCTCTGCTCTTCTAAGTTTCCTTTGCAGTCAAGGCTACAGGGTCTCACCTTCTAAAGTCCAACTGTTCACTCCTCGGGTCATCTATTTGGGACTAACAATTACCCCAAACCACAAAGCTATTACTTTAGATAGAAAGAATCTGATTCAGTCTCTAACTGTTCCTTCTACAAAGGAAGAGATTTTATCATTCCTAGGGATAGCTAGTTTTTTACATTCATGGGTTCCTTCTTTTTCCCTCCTTTCTCATCCCTTATATGAAGCAACATTAGGCCCCACCCACGAACCTCTTCTCAAACCTGTTACCAAGCCCTTTCAAAGGCTCCAACAGGCTCTCCTTAAGGCCCCAGCCTTATATGACATGACTCGTCCTTTTTCCCCCTCTACATAACTGAAAAAGAGAGATTTGCCCTTGGAGTCTTAGGTCACCAACTGGGACATTCTTTTACACCTGCAGCATCCTTGTCAAAAAAAAAAAAAAAACTAGAAGGGCACCTTGTATTCGTACCTTAGCAGCCACTGAACTAGCCTTGGGGTCACCTATAACTGTCCTCTCTTCTCCTAACCTGTCACAGCTCCTAACTTACAAAGGCTTACAGACTCCCTCCAGGGTTCTTTCTCTTCAGGTAGTTCTAATAGAAGACTCCTTACTCATCTTCCAATCATGCCTGCCTCAGTGTTTCCAATCTTCTTCCTCAACCTAACAGTAACCACTCCCTATCTCACTCCTGCACTGGAACTTTAGAGGAACTATTACCTCATCCTTCACACATACAGGAGGGCACACTGCCTCAAGCCATTTATACATGGCATACAGATGGAAGTTCCTTTCTATATGAAGGGGCTAGAAAAGCTGGCTATGCCATAGTGTCAGACACCAAGGTAGTGGAGGCACAGGCTCTTCCTACTCACACTACAGAAGAGCCCACAGAAGATCTGCGGTCCACAGAGGAAGCTGATGCGAATGTTTACCAAGTAGATCCCAATGGTGAAAGTCAGGTACACCCCAAAATTGATGACGCCCCTATTCAGCAGGAAGCAGAACGCCCTCGTTCCCTATTCACCATCGGCTTCCCCCTCCCCTTTTTCTTCTCTTTATGTTGTTATTAGGACCTCCAAAACATGTGACATCACATAGGTGACAGTGCAACCCATACACCTGTTGCCAAGGTAACTGCTACCATATTCCCAGAATCCACTTGGCCCACCTCCCACCTTTACCTGTGACTACATCACCATCCATTTACAAAGGAAGATCCCTCTGATCTCTCTCTCTCCTTGCCCCTCCTTTCCTTTTCTTTTTTTTTCTTTTTTTTTGGGGGGGAGGGGTTCAAGACAGGGTTTCTCTGTGTAGCCCTGGCTGTCCTGGAACTCACTCTGTAGACCAGGCTGACCTCGAACTCAGAAATCTACCTGTCTCCGCCTCCCAAGTGCTGGGATCAAAGGTGTGCGCCACCACCTTTTCTTTCCACTGCCACCTTGCCCTTTTCTCTCTCAGTAAACCTCACATGGGACTGTTTGGCCTGATGTGGCCCTTCTGGAGCCGCACGACGGTCTCAACATTGGCCTTGTTGGTGGAGGGCTTCTAGGTTTCAAAAGCCCAAGCCAGGCTCCATGGCTCTCTTCCCCGGCCTGAGGACCTCAGCTACTTCTAATACCGTATCTGCCTGCAGGCTATCGGGCTGCTGTGCTGCCTGCTAGCGTGACCATGCACTTGACCTGTGAAACTCTAAGTCACCCCAATGAATGCTCTTCTTTATAAGAATTGCTGTGGTCATGGAGTCTCTTCAAAGCAACACAAAAGTGAATGAGACAGCCTTTTATGTCTGCTTTGGGTTTTCATAAATGCTGAATGTTGAGGAAATATATCATTTCTTGGTGATCTTCCTTTTTAATATGGATGTTCACTGCTATAACTACCCTCTGATCGCCACTCTCACTATTAATAAGTCACTGTCCTAGTTTCAATTCTGGTACCGTTATAAAATATCCTAACAAAAAAAATTAAATAAACAACTTGGGGGAGAGGAAGGATTTATTCTGGCTCATAATTCCAGCACACAGTACAGTACACAGGGAAGTCAAGGTGGGAGGGCCAGCAGCTGGTCACATCATATCCACTGTCAAGCAAAAGGAAACTGACACACGCATACTGCTGTGTATCCCCCAACCTCATGCCCTCTAGAGCCACCCACCATTAGGCTGAGTCTTCCCACAGTGATTAGTTTAAGAGGCAATAATATTTAAGGGGGAAAAAGGAGTTCCTGGAGCATTGGACACGGGAAATGAGGGTCCTGAAGCCAGTCTGGTCCCAAGTGGCTCAATTCTCCACCTTAATAATCCATCTGAATCCCTGCCCTCTACTCGCCTTCTACCTCTTCCCAGAGTCTGGCAGCAACAGCAACATTATTAGTAAAATTAATGGTGGTAATAGTAGAATCAGGGTCACTGCCAAGCAATATGGTCCACCAACATAGCAACTCCTCACGGCAAGCCTGCGAGACAGGCAAGGCATCCTGACACGTAATAACTATCACTATGACAACACTCGGCTTCCTCTTGACCTAAAGGGTTCCAGTGCTCATCTGCACTCAAGGTCTGCTTTGCCCTGCCTGTTCTCCGCTCTACTCCATGCAGACCTGAGAGCCTCCTCTTCATTTCCTTATCCAACACATGTTGTCAAGCTTGGATCCTTGTAAACTCTCTCATGCAGTGCCACCACTGTCTACATAAGCCTCTCTAACCTCTAAGATACCCTGGCCTATCAAGCTTCCCTCAAGCACCTAACCCCACGCCCACGCCCACGCCCCTGACGCACATACACAAAGGCCCTGATTCAACCACTCATTTAACACTATCCAGCACAGCCACCTTATTAACTTGTACTGCTACAGTTTAATGTTAAATTAAGTTTCTTTCCCTATGAAGTTATAAGGAAGAAAGGTCGTAACTATGCAACCCCCTGCTTCTCTGCTGTACCCTGGAAGCTAGTGAAGCCCTTTAGTTACTTGAATAATTCACTTTAAAATGATGATTATAATTCAAGGACTCACTTACAAATAAAGAGGAGAGGATGGCAGTAGACACGAAAAAGCAATTCATAAACAGCAAAAACACAACAAGAAAAAGTGAATGGGAGAAACTAAATACTACTTCTATAAGACAGACTGGCAGAAGGAGATGTCAGACAAGGAAGGACACAGGCATCCCCTATTACTATTAAACGTAACTGGAGATTTTCATACTTATATACCAAATCTCTCTGATAACCTCTAACTAGCATTTAACTTCCAATAAGTTATAATAACTAGAAAAGCAGACATGTAAAAACATGACACCATGGCACTAACTAGAACATAACATCTGCCCAACATTTGGACTCGAGTATGTTTTAGGACTTCTAAACTGAAGATGGTGAAATCACTCCAGAACTTTGTATGTAGTATAATGCCAGTTTCAAAAAACAATATATTCACAAAGAAATATACCTTCATAGAAAAAATGCTCAAGTGTACACCCAAAAAAATGCTAGCATTGGTTATCTCTGCAACAGAATGTGGAACTTTCTGTGCCTTTTTTTTTTTCCTTATCCACACCATCCATTTTTCTATAGTATAAGTTACACATGTACAACATACTTTCCCCCCAGCATAATATTTTTATTAATTATTTGGGAATTTCATACAGTGCACCCTGATCACACTCACTTCCCATTTCTCTCACTCTTGGTCCCTGCTCCCTAAAATACCCACCAAGCTCAATTAGTGTTGCCCATATACTCACTGAGTATAGTCAAACTCTGAGTGGTCAGCCTTAAAAAGAACCGAGTCATATGCTACACCCCCAACCACCCTCCCATGGAAGCCATCAACTGTGAAGAGCTACACTTCAGCATCTTTATATTACATTTTTAAAGGACTCTCTTTAATAACTTCTTGTCTGGACTATTTCTTTTTGGGTGTAAGAGGATGAGGGGTGTCACAAAGCCTTCAATGTCTCTCATTCTCAGTTATGAACCTGCAGTTATAAATCCCACTACAAAAGAAACTTCCCTGCCAATAGCAGTGGGTGGCAGCATGGAACATGGACTTTCACATGGGTTCCAGCAGCAGCATAGATCATGGTCTTCCATCAGCAGCCCATAGCATGGACAACACCACAGTTTTCAACAGCAGCACAGACCACCAACATCAACATGTCTTCTGTCTGGAGCACGGATCATGTACATCAACATGGCTTCCAATGGTAGCATGGACCACAGACTTAAAACACGGCTTCTAATGGTAGCACAGATTACTGACATCAACATGGTTCCAACATGGTTTCCGTAGGCAGCAAGGATCATGGACATCATCACAGCCTCTAGTGGCAGCAGCACAAGTCACAGTAGTACCTCAAGGAGACTCAATCCAGAAAATGAGAAACTCTTCATCTTTGACATCCTGCTCAGAGTCAGGTTTCTCTTGCAGCTAGGCAGCCTGTTCCGGGGCAGGACCTCCAAGAGTTCCATCGTGTTTGCAGGCTTCAGCCAGCACCTGGTGCTCTTCTCCCCACAGCAGGGAGAACAGTGGTAGCTGCAGCTCTGCTCCATGCAGCATGCCAGGCCTGCAGACAATGGGAACAGGGGCAAGGTGGCTGGTGGAGACCTGAGCCTCCCAGCAGTCCAAGGCCTGTTTCCACAGTCACTGCTGTCTCCAGTCCTACCACCCAGTTCCAGTGTCTTTCCCATCTAACACCCATCCATTCATTAAAGAGGTGTTTGCATCTGCTGTGTGTCACAGGGGATATTATTTTGGTCAAATAGCTTTATATGCAAATATTTACTGCAACAAGTCAATGATCTGGTTCAAGGTTTCTGAAGCACCATAAATACTCCAGGCAGCTGCACACCTTCTTCCCCTCATTAACACCCCACTCTTAGCTTCCACCCCACCCCCACCGCCACCCCCCAAACAGGGAGGGCAGCAGAGATCCATACTGCTCCGCTGGCTTAGTAGACAGCAGTGAGGAGAGGCGAGCTTCCATCTCTATATCCCACCCCCTTTGTTCTAATTCTATGAAAACACTGCTTAAAAGCATCTTTCTATAAGACCTGCCTTTTTTTAGTATAACATACTTTTTGTTTCGAGGCAGGGTTTACACAAAGCATCCCTTATTTCACAATAATAGTGTTAGATTTATTATCAAATAATTATGACATGGCATAATACAGTTATTCATAAATACTCAGTTTTAATCAAATTTTTGTGGTGGATACAAAAGAATCTGTTAGGACAAGAAAAAGGTGCAATTACTTGAAAGTTTTAATTAAGGGGGGAAAATTCTCCCAAATAAACACTTAGAACTAACCCTAGAGAAAGCATTAAAATCAACATAGTAAAATGTTTGTTGCTTCATGG
Source organism: Mastomys coucha (assembly GCF_008632895.1). Lineage (NCBI taxonomy): Eukaryota > Metazoa > Chordata > Mammalia > Rodentia > Muridae > Mastomys > Mastomys coucha. The sequence goes on from NW_022196896.1 coordinate 45,439,880, forward strand.
GGGTCAGTTTAAATCCTTTTTTATTGTTTTTACCTTTATCTTGTAAACCCTCCCTCTCATGAGAAAGCAATGGCCATGAAAATGATAAAAAATTAAAAGTCACTCCTAAGTTTAGCAATTCAATTTAAGCTTAGCTAATGAGAAAGTCTTTACATCTTCTACTATTTTATTCTCAATTATGGCAACTATTCCTCTCTGATTTGAACATTTTGAAGGATGAAACTTAGTCAATAATAATGATGAATCCCTAATTGATCCTAGGAATCCATGTCTTTAATAGCTGATTTCATCTATCTCCAATCACTAATTAAATTTTCCAGACAAATCCCAAGGGATTGTATACAATTCCTAATTCAGTGATGTGCAAAGTAGCAAGTGAGTGACCCTCATTAGTATTGATCCTTCACTAACTTTCAATGAATATGGTTGAACATAAAGATGAGTAGTCATTTTCACCTATCTATACAAAAATACAAAATGTCTTGTTCTAATTATACCCAGTGTAGCAACAAAGAGCTGCTGGAAATCACTGAATGACAGCTTTGCACCTACAATAGTCCTAAGGCAATTATTAGAAGTCACGCTGCTGTTTCCAATGTGATTAAGCACAGTGCATGCTAAGAACTCTGTAAGCCTCCACATAAATGTCTCTGAGAAAAGCCATTTTTGTTTTACAGAAGTGTGTGTGTGTGTGTGTGTGTGTGTGTGTGTGTGTGTGTATTGGAGTGGGAAGAAGGAGATCAAAGAATAACATAAGTGCTTTTACATGAATGGTACTTGTGTAATGGGAGATTAGAAAACACCTGGATGAACAACACAATTATGTAGATGTCTGCTGTAGTAACAACAGTACTATTCATTCTCCCATGTAATGAATATATTTTTTAGAAAAGGAACTATTTAAATCTAGAACTAGAAGAATAAATAAGCAAAACCACTATCTTCATGCAGGAGACAAATGTCACACAAATCAGTCATCCTTCAGTGTCCCTTACATACTAAAGCCCCCTAAATGCATATGCTGAGCATGTGCCAGGCTTATAGAAATTACCCTGGATACTTTAAATCATCTGCAAGTTACTTATGATATCCAAGATGATGCTGATGCTATATGTACAGCTACTGTTTAAGAAACAGGTCTAACAGAAGGAATTGGTCTTTAATATTTTTAACCTGTGGCTGATTAAAATTACAGATGTATTACCAAAGATTTATTCACAGATGCAGAAATAAGACTGTATTTTCAATTTGACAATAGCTGCAATTGCCATAGGAAAATAAGCTCTTTAGCTTATTTTGGCAGACTATTATGAGATATTCTAGATTTGGGATCAGGTGAACCCAAATAAGAGGGGTAGACAATACAGTCCACAATACCCTGTCCATAAGCTAGAATGACCTTGCCCAGTCCAGACTTGAAGTATTCAGACTATTTCTCAAGTGCATATAAGGTTTGTGATGAAACCCAAGTTAGAGATAAACCTGACAACTATAGTATGACTCTACCTCAGAGAGACCTAAACAAATCAGCTTGAAGTCACTGGATGTAGTATTGAGGGTACAGGGCCAGAGTTCTTAAGGTGGGTGAATTTGAGTATGAAGGGAACGTTGGGATTACTTTCTTAAATCACAGAAAATAGTAATCACTTCTACTCTGACTTACAAACAAAAGAAGCTGGAAAATATTTTATAATATTAGAGCTACGATATTATAGTTTGTTCAAGAAAGGTAAAATTTAATGTGTATAGTTCTTGGAGGAATGCCAAGCCCTAAGGAAAACTGCTTGCTTCAGTGAGTCTACAGCGTTAGACACTGTAGTCTGTTTAGAAGCAAGCATCCTTCTTGCCCGTGTAAATGCCCTAGAAAAAGAATCCTCTCTTAAAAATACACCTATGTGGGCTGGAGAGATGGCTCACTGGTTAAGAGCACTGGCTGTTCTTCCAAAGGTCCTGAGTTCAAATCCCAGCAACCACATGGTGGCTCACAACTGTCTGTAATGACATCAGATATCCTCTTCTGGTGTGTCTGGAAACAGGTACAGTGTGTACTTACATATAATAAATAAATAAATCTTTAAAAATAAATACATCTATACAACCTCTTCACAAGATGTATCACTAAAAATGCTTTAAGTCTACAGAACTGCCAGCTAGTGGTGCTACTTCATGATCATGGTTGTTCTGGACATACCAGCACATCCTGGAAGGATGTAACATCAGGAACAGATCGACCTTTGTCCTGCATATTCAGGAGTTATCAACTGTCAGGACAACTACCATTTTCCTCAAACAGCCTCTCTTTGTAGGCTCAGTGCTTATACAGTATATTCTCCATAAGTTGGGCTATGGTTACAGAATAGATGAGATACAATGTTCCACAGTTTATGGCAAAATGCCATGTAAATAAGGCATGCCTCAAACAGACTCACCTGATTTATCTGAAGCATGTTAAGACAATATTGATCAAACTTCTGTATCCCTCACAGCTCCAAAAAACTGGAAAATGAAAACAAAGAAATAAAGTTCAACTTACCAATTTCAGTGACTACTGGATATTCTTAAACTTGTGCTCTTTACCAAAATCAGTAAAATGGAGTCAGTCTGATTATTGCAGAATTTTTACCATGATAAATGTCCTATATTTCTGCAATCAAATCCAGTAACCATGTATGCAAGTGAGTACATAAAACATGGCCAGTGCAACCAGGAAAGCCAATGTTAAATTTCCTGAGTGTTAATCTTAACTTCAGTAGACAGCATGACTAGTGGCTGCCATCACAAGCAGTGCTGGCTGCAACTGCTAAACCTTAGACAACCCAAGCAAAGGGAAGCTGTCTGCAAGGCTGGATGTTGCAGATCAACATTTTAAACACATAACCCCCTTCCTCCAGTCCGGTTTTGAACACTGAACCCATCCCCTCAAGGAATGTGCAACTCATACAAGTGCTCTCTTTGATGTTATAAAAATAGCATGTACAATTACCTAGATTGGTGTTTGTTTTTATTACTATCAATACAAAAAGTGTGTACATAATGTTTGCTTTTAAAACGGTCACTGACAGTGACAGAGGCAGCATGGCAGTTAGAAGCACACCCTGCTCTTATGGAAGACTGGAGTTCCATTACCAGCACCCACACAGGGGTAGCTCGCAAACACGTGTAACACCAGCACCAGGGGAATTCAATGGCACCTAGACTGTGTGCACATATCTGCATACATAAGTGAAAATAGTATTTTAGACCTCTATTATGATATACCCACCCTGTAGCTAAATTTGGATGTACTTTCCTTTAGGGCCTAACACTTTGGTTCTGATTCATTTCGTGTGGTAAATCTCTTCTATATTTAATTTTTAAGTAGATGTCAAAGGAAGGAAGGAAAACACAAATTTATGTGTAAAGCCCGGGCTGCCATAATGGAAAAATTCACATAAAATATAATGTACCTGCCAATTACAAAAATTAACAAACAAATCCTATCAGTTAAGCAGAAATTTTTGTTGTAAAATTGAAGACTGACCTCCCCCTCAGAAGCAATGGTGCATATATATATACATACTCACACATACACACATACTGGTCTGTCACTTTCTCAGGATGCACACTGGAGTCAGTCCAGAGTTACTATGAAGCTGCAGACACAGCTCAGTGGGTAAAGGTGCCGACTGCATAAGCACAATGCCCTGAGCTCAGACACTCAGGATAAAAAGGTGGGAGCAGCCATACGAACCGTAAGCCCAGTGCGTGAGGGAAGGATGCAGAGCCAGGACGATGACCAGTGTTCTCATGGCCAAAAATAGCAGCCTGCAAATTCAGTGAAAGAGCCTCTCTCAAAGGGCATGGAAAATAATACAGCAAGCTACCCAACATCATTCTTCTGCCACCACACATGTCTGTGGGCATGCACACTTACATGTATACACACACACACATACACACACACACACACACACACACACACACACACACGCACATACACACAATTAACTCTAAATTTTTAAACATTTCTCACTAGTGTTCTCAGCACCTGTATGTTTTTGTTTCTTTTCTAATGCTTCTCAAACTTTCTAAGGTAACAGAGGACCTGGCTACTGGTGATTTTTAGTTTCAGTGAGATAACCATTTGAGCCTTGGCCTAATTATTGTACCTTCAAGCCCCCTCCCCTCCTTTAACCTTTTAACTGGTAGGCAGCATCTAGCAATGAGATGAAACAATGAGATGCCACTTCTCACATGGTGTTGTACAAGTCTCAGATGCACCTATCTCTTGCTCATTTGCACTGAAAGAAGCCAAACAGCTTATTGTGAGCTACCTTTAGGTAAGGTACATACAACAAGCCAAGTGACAGAAGGGAGAACAAAGAGCAGGGAACACCAAGCCCCTTCAATCCACAAACGCCAAAACAGAATTTAGCCAAAGAGCCACACGAAAAAGTATGTCCACTTAAGCTTTCAGATGTGCAGGTAGCCCCAAGGAAAAGCTCATTGGCAAACTCATCCAACAGAGAGCAAAGAGGGTAGAATGTGGTTGTGCACACCTTTAATCCCAGCATGGTAATGCAGAATAATCTTTGAGTTAAAGGTTAGGCTGGGCTACTGGGTTAGCTCCAGGACAGCTAAGGCTACACAGAGAAACTGTGTATCTGAAAAAGAGAAAGGGCAGGGAGGGGGGAAGGGAGAAAAAGAAAGAGAAAAAGAAAAAAAGGAAAAAGAAAAAGTAGGAGAAAAAGGGAAAGAAAAAGAAAAAGAGACCAGAGGTAGCTTAGCCATTGAAACTGCAAGATGTGTATTGCTTTAAGCCCTTAGGATCTGGAATAACTTATTATGCAACAGTAAATAAGATAGCCAGCAATTCAACACTGCCTTGGAGCTTTGGATATCAGTCTAAAATGAAGTCCCTGTTTAGGATAAGCAAATAGGATTCAAAAGTGATAAATTCTAAAACTTAAAACATCTACATTTTTAATTCAAACTAAATTATAACATATACCAATACAGAGACTCATAACTGGTCAGGGTCCTGAGAATAAGTAACTGAGTTACCAATACTAAATGAGACATCTTTATCACCTCCCAGAATGATCACAGACCATCACAGAACAGAGGACAGAAAGAACTAAGACCCAGGGGCTGGGGAGGAGAGCTATGAAGTGCTGCCCTCCAGACATGACACACGCACTGAACTCATCATCTAAGAGCAGCTAGGTCCACCTGTAAAAGACCAAGCCAGACAATAATACCAGCGTGGACGGGGACGTCACCACTCCCTGAGGAGGAACTGTCAGCTGTTGGGGGTGGAAGAGTCATTTTTTCTTTGCAGTGTGGTTGCGTGTGTTCATGCAGGAAGCACTAACTGCACTCTGCCTTACTAAAAGAAGAGGAAGAGGAAAACACATGAAAGTGGGAAGGGGAAGCATTGAGAGGGTCCCAAGCTATGTATATTAGATTGACATCAACTTAAAAATTACTTGTGGGGCTGAGGAGTTAAGAGCACTGACTGCTCTTTCAAAGGTCCTGAGTTCAAATCCCAGAACGACATGGTGGCTCACAACCATCCCTAATGAGATCTGATGTCCTCTTCTGGTGTGTCTGAAGACAGCTACAGTGTAGTTACATATATAATAAGCAAATCTTTAAAAAAATTACTTATGATAAAAAAAATCAAGACATCAAAAAGATCCAAAGTTTTTATATGTTGTCTATGGTCTCAAAAATAAAATCTTTCCTATGCCAAAAAAAGTTTCCAGCTACAGTTCAATCCCATTACAACTAAGCACTGTTAGAGAAACCTAGTCACATGTCTCAAAACACACCCTAAAGTGATATCCAGTCAGGCACAGGAGGGTATGAAGTTCCAGATCCAGGCTATCAAAGGAAAACAGGGGCAGGAACTGACAGCCAGCAACAGACAAGGGAAGACCTACAGCTCACGAGCAATGGTCCAACTGTGTCAAGTAAGGCAAAATACAAAATTCAACCTTTTCCATGCTGAGGTATCCGGAAGCAAAGGGTTATAACATATTTGTCTTACCCAAAAATAGTGCAGGGGGAAATCAGTGTGTGTGGCAGAGTCAATGACAAAGGGGCATAATGATACAGGTGAATCTGGGGACAGTTAGAATGTTCTTTGTATTGTTCTTATTCTGACAACTTTATTGAAACCTGAGATTGTATCCAAACAGGAAGTTAAAAATTATATGCTACTAGAAATTTACCTACTTGAATAGTATAGCAACATTTTTACAAATACAAAACACTGTTTCTGTTCCTTCCAGTCTCTCTGGGCTGGTGTCCTGAGCAGACCTTGGGCACAAGCTCTGCAGCCAGTCCCGCAACACCCAGAGGAAGCTCCACTCCCAGGTGATCTAACAAGCCCAGGATCACAGGATCCCAGAATCACAGGATCACAGAGACAGCTTGACTCTGACGAGTTCTGACACAACCAGGATCACAGGAAGAACAGGCTCCAGTCAGATTTAGCAAGGGCAGGTAGCACTAGAGATAACGAGGTGGAGGGGGGCAAGCATAAGAAAACAAACAACACAAACCAAGGTTACTTGGCATCATCAGAACCCAGTTCTTCCACCATAGCAAGTCCTGGACACACCATTACACCGGAAAAGCAAGATTCAAATATAAAATCACTTCTCATGGTGATGATACAGGACTTTAAGAAAGACATAAATAGTACCCTCAAAGAAATACAGGAGAACACAGGTAAACAGCTAGAAGCCCTTCAAAAGGAAACACAAAAATCCCTTAAATAACTACAGGAAAACACAATCAAACAGGTGAAGGAAATGAGCAAAACCATCCAGAATCTAAAAATGGAAATAGAAACAATAAAGAAAGAGAGAGACAACCCTGGAGTTAGAAAACCTAGAAAACAGATCAGGAGTCATAGATGCAAGCATCACCAACAGAATACAAGAGATTCTTCAACAAAATTATAGAAGAAAACTTCCCTAACCTAAAGAAAGAGATGCCCATGAACATACAAGAAGCCTACAGAACTCCAAATAGACTGGACCAGAAAAGTAATTCCTCCCATCACATAATAATAAAAATACCAAATGCCCTAAACAAAGAAAGAATTTTAAAAGCAGTAAGGGAAAAAGGTCAAATAACATAAAAAGGCAGGCCTATCAGAATTACAGCAGATT
>NW_022196896.1:45447554-45455351 GCF_008632895.1 Mastomys coucha
CTGTGCCACCCTCCAAGCAGAACCATTGTTCATTGAAACAGTTGGTGAATGACTTCAGGATAGACCATGTTAATATACACACCATTTCTTAAACGAATGTATCCTGTTCTCTGTGGCCTGAGAATAGTCACTCACTCAAGTCAAATAGCTTTGACCATAGCAGGAAGTCTGTATTCAAAAATCATGCCTACAATTCATTTCTTGGTGCAGCAGAACTGTCAACTCTCAGCTTAGCTACAATGGAGGTAAAAATCCTTTGGTGACATGAGGGTCATTGAAGTACAGCCTTATTACAATGAAATCCAAGGTCTAAAAATTGTTCTTATTTTGGGCTTATACCACAGTAAGAGCCAAGATTTTAAACTCTACTAAACACAAAACAAACAAACGAAAAGACTTTATATATTTATGTTCATTTAAGAAAATACTAGTAGTGATGTATTATTTTGAAATACACAGTTAATATGTTTGGAGTTATTTAAAATATATATTGAGAAAAACATATGTATTTTCACTATTGCTATAGACAAGCATCTACATAAGGCTGTTAAATTGATTGTTGTTTTATATCAAACAACTTTTATAATACAATATTTTTATTGTTATATTTTATAAACATTAAGGAATATGACAAAAAAGATATTGTAGGTATTGAAGGGGGGTCTCTGGGAGGAGTTGGGGTACATAAGGGAAACAAGAATGTGATTCAATTCTATTTACTTAAAATATGTTTTTAAATGTTAACAAATTCAGATAAATTGAAATGTAACTTTTCTCATCATAATGCAATAAAAGTTAAAAAAATAAAAATAATTTTAAAAAATACTGTTTCTTAAGGAAAAACAGTAATTTGTGAAGAATACACTATACATGGCCAACTAATCACAACTAGACATCACTTTGGAGTAAATTTCATAAACTACTACATGCCATGCCTTGAGACAGGTCCCCAAGAGTGACAGTGGCTACATAAGCCATGCAGTTGGGCATTACAGATTTACACACTTAATACAGGCCTACAGCAAATCCACAATCAAGTGATATTAAGGGTTTTCAGTAAAATAAGACACAAAGACTTGCTATGTTAAAAAAAAATCTAGCAAGCTCTTAGATTTTTCTTTTTTATTGAATTATACTTTTCTTCTATAGTTCTATCCATGACAGTATAGTTGAATCGACTTAGGATGGGGAAGAAACATTCTACTGAACAATTTGACAGTTTTACTATTTTTTTGCCTGCCCAACACCTTTTTTATTTCAAGTATTACCCCTCAGAAAACATAAGAATACAACAGAATCCAAGTCCTATTTGGATTAAGAAAGTTCCCTAACACTGTGAGATCAAGTACTGGATAATGAAGATTTTTCAGTTACTAGAATGCATTTAAAGGATCATCTGTACCATTTCTGTGAGATTTAGTCCCTTTTAAATTGCTTAGTGCATTCATGCCTACTGGATGATCCGTCTCCACTCAAGTACTTCTAAGCTTTTGGGGGGGAGGGGGCGGACAGGAGATCATAATGCAAACTGCTCATATTGCAAAATGTTCTACCTAAATAATTACAAGGACTTCCAGACCTGCCCTCCAACCCCAACCCTCAGCGCCCTCCCCTAGCCAGGCTCTCATTCCCATTCCCTACCCAGGTCTCCTAGTTCAAACGACTTGACTGCCTCTGCGAAACTGGCCCCTCACCCTGCCCCGCTCCCCTACCCCAGAGACCCCACGATCGCGGCAGACTCTGCGACCAAGCTTTGTGTCTCACCCAAGTCCCCACGCCCCGGCAAGGTCACTGCCGCCAACTACCCCTTTAAACCCAGCCGTCACGGTCCTAGTTCGCAGGAGGCTCGGCGGAACTCTCCTGTCATAGGCTATATTTTGTCCCCCTCGGCCCCACCTCCCTTCCCCCATTTCGGCGAGTTACGTCTTCGACACTTGCCCATTATACAGAAATAGCCCCCGCCGTGGCCCCGGCCCCGATGCCCCTGCAAGGCCCGAGCGGCCTCCGCGCCCTGCACCGTCGCGCCGGGCGCCCCCGCCCCGCCCTGCCCTGCCCTGCCCCCGCCGACACCTGTACGGCTCGCCTCGGCACACACACCCCCTGCCACTTCCCTTCCCTCCCCTCCCCCAGGGCGGCGCGGGAGCGAGGCCGCGAGAGGCGGCCCTAGCTGGCTCCCGGCGCTCGGCCTCAGAACCCGCCGGCGGAAGTCAGGCCTGGCGGTGCCGCTCGCACGGGGATTTACCTGCGGGCCACGGACGCCGGGCAGACGGCTCCACATTGGCGAGCGCTCCAGAGAGCTGACCCGGCTCCTCCTCCGCCGCCGCCGCCGCCGCCGCGGGCTCCCTCCTCGGCTCCCGCCCCCCGCCTCCGCCTGCCGCCCTGCGCTCCCGCCGCGCCCTCCCGGGCCCGCGCCGCGCGACCCCGCCTGCGCCGCCGCCGCCGCCGCGCGCCCCCGCGCCAGCTCTCCCCCTCTCTCTCCCCACCCCTCCCCGCCTCCCGCCACGGTCGAGCGGCCATTGTTCGCCCCGCTGTTCCCGCCCCCTGCCGACCGTGACCCCCGAAGCCCGGGGCGCTGCTGGCTGGGGCCGGGAGGTTCGCGCCCCTCCCGGAGGCCGCTGCGGGAGCACGCGGAGAGCACCCGGCCCCGCACGGCGCCCGCCCTGCAGCTGCGAAGGTGCTCCAGCACCGGCTGGTCAGCCTCTCCCGCACCCGCTGCCCTGCCCCCGGGCTCTCTGCGCTGCGCCACAGCCTGTCCCCGACGCTCTGCTTCTACCTTCCCCAGCTCGCCGACTGCCCGCCTCTGCCGATCTAGGGACGCGCGACCATCCCACGTCCGTTCCGCTGCGGTGCGACGTAGGCTTCGGCGGATCCTGCACCTTTCTAGACTAGAGGAAGGAGAAGGGGGAGGAGGCTAGCGAGCAGTCTCAACCTGAAAACACGAGCGAGCCCCCATCACCTGCTCCTCGGCCCACATCATTCATTAGGGAAAAAATGAATAATAAATATATTAAAGTTGTGTGCCCATACAAAAAAGAAATCCTTGGAGACAAAAATGAGGATCGTCTTAAAACAGTGTCCTAGATCCTTGGTTTTTGAAGAGCGCTAGAAAACTCAAATTACTTGTTTTTTTGTCCTGGTTTTGAAATGGGTTAGGTATGGCCAGATAACGTCAGCCTAGTTAAGACCAATGGATTTTAAATAAATGGCATCAAAAGTAATATGAAATAGAAGTGTAGAAATAGAACTCGTGTGTGTGTTCTGAAACCTTCTTGGTATCGCTTGTCTGCCTGGAATATGTCTGTGAATCCTGTGATTTTCAGTTATATTTTAAAACCAACTCTACAAATGAGGCAGTATTTGTGGGTCTATTAGCTTATACACTGATTTACAATTTTTAACGAGACAAAAACGCGATACTGTAAACCTCTCTAGCCTATAGAGCCTGACCTGTGGTAGCTTACGTGATGCAGTGTAGGCAAGCTCTTCGTTTGCCTCTCATGCTTCCCATGCTCCTTCCTCACTTTTCACTTCTAGTTTTCTCAAATGTGTGGATTTCTCCTTAAATGGACACCACTCCTTGATTAATGGTTTCTAACTACTTAGGCCTCATTCAAGTTTTCAGTGGTACAAACGACTACATGCCCTTCGCCCCAGGGAAACAAGCCTCCCATGCCTGTTTTTTCCACAAGTCATTCCCTCTGCCTTCGATCTATCCTCCCTTCACCCACTGAACATATTATGGAAAAAAAAAAAAAAGCCATTCAGAAAATGCCTCCCGGAGAAGCTAATTCCTTCCAGCAGGCCACACTCTTCTCTTGATGCCCTCTTCTGTGACATTGCAAGTCTATTACATTGTTTGTTTTTCTCTCTCGCCTGTCTTCTACCAAACAGTGCATTGTTGTGGGGCTGGCTCCCGTCTCATTCATCTCTGTAGTCTGAGCATTCAACAGCAAGTGGGTGGACACTAAGTGGTTCTGAAATAAATTGATGTCTTTATATATTTGGAAGTGACTCTGAAGTGATCAGAAAGTGTATTCTCTTTGATTCCGATCATTGAAGTTAACTGAAAACTTTATCTCTACTGTAACTTTCTCTCCTAATGGACTTTAAACCCCAATAAGAGTAGGGTTTTTTTTTAATATTTTAAAGGAGATTTTTTTTTTAAAGCTTGAATCTGTACTTTCGACTGATCAACATAACTAAGTCAGTACATGAAATTACCTTCGTGTAGGAAGTGGAGGAATACCAAATAACTGTGTGCAGCTGAATGGACACAGTCATACCAAGGACCCCAAGCTCAGACCCATGTGAAATGATAACCCCCTCCCCAAAGGATGAGGCTCAGAGAAATATCAAAGCCTTCCTCTGATCCATGAGTAGATACTGATACTGTATTTGAAAAATGTCCACCATAGTTCCCCCAAGCCCCCTCCCATATTTATGTCCTGAACACTCCCCACCCCCATGCAGAGACTGCTTCGATCAGGAATAGCTACTACACCTTGTTCCAATTGCATTTCATAAACCCTGCCTCCTTACTTCTATGTATGTCATAATCTTACCCATGCTGTTTTCCCACCAGAGAGCACAGTCTGTATGACTGCAGCTTTTTGTCCATGCCTCTGTATATGTCTGTTTTGTCTTCATTCCCTGCCACCCCAGTTACGTGCAAGGACACAGCACCTAAGCGATAGGAAAACACACCAATCTCTGGCCATTTAGTATTTATTATTTTATATGTGTGTTGGCATTTTTCCTACATGTATATGTGTGTAAGGGAGCGAAATGCCCTAGAACTGGAGTTACATACAGTTTTGTGACTGAAAGGCTGGAGAATCTTAGAGTTTAAAATGAGGGCATTTAATAGAAATGTATGTATAATGTGTAACCTTTACCTAAAAGGGGCATGGAAAACCTCTGTAACAAGCCAAAAAGGTGGAGTAGCTAGTTCCAGGAACTTTGCTAACCCAGAGCCTCAGGGCTCTGGTTCCCGATACCTGCCCCTCCTGACTGATCCACAATGAGGGCGGAACTAGGAATGAAGGTCTACTGGCTTACGAGCCTCTCCACCCCGTTGACCAACCAGTAGATGAAGATTACATTCCTAGAATGAATTTGTTCCCCTCCCTAACTGAATACCTTGGGTTGGGTCCCTCTAAAATTTTCCACTGTTTTCATGTTATGTTTCCTTGGTAACCCTCTCCCCACCCCCCCATTTGTGGTTTTTCCCTTTAAATACCCCTCACTTCTTGTGTTCGGGGTTGAACTCCTCTGGCCAGCATGGTCACGAGATCGATCCCAGTACCAGCCTATCCCAAATAAAACTCATGTGATTGCAGCAAGTTCGGTCTCTCCTGAGTTATTGAGTGGTCGCATCATCCCGAGACTTGAGTAAGAATCTCCCCAGTTCTGGGGGTCTTTCAGTGACCTGCCGTGTGGGAGCTGGCAATTGAATCTAGGTCCTCTGAAAGACCAGCCAGTGCTTTTAACCTCTGAGCCATTTCTCTAGCCCTGTAGTATTTATTTTTAAGTTAAGAATATTTTAAGGGAATTGAAAATAATGGATGAAGAGCCTATTGGCAACTGATTAAAACAAAACTTGGAGCTGGGGAGATGATCCAGTGGGTAAGAGCACTTGCTGCTCAAGTGTAATGGCCTGAGTTCAGATCCCCAGCACATACATTTTTTAAAAGCCAGGCATGCCCACATATCCCTGTAACTACAGCACTTAGCAGTCAGACATAAACAGCCTGAGACTTGTTTGTTGATTGCCTAGGCCAAAAAAGCAAGCTGCAGGGTTAGTGAGAGAGCTTGTCTCAAGGTTTAAGGGAGATGCAATGGAGGATGCAATATTGTCCTTCTCTAGTCTGCATGTGCACACTCACATACAGTACTCATGTATTCAACTGTGAAAAAAAAATAATGCCTTCAAATTCACCATAACCAGGTTTGAGCAGTTGAGGCAGGCAGATTCATAATCACAAGTACTGTATCTCCCAGTCTTCTCTGTGGCAGGAAATATTTAAAAAGATCACTCCACAAACTCTCTTGCCCTGTCGGTACCGGCCGACCACATCACTATGTCTTGGTGGGCTCTTGCTATTTTCTCCCAGCTAGTAAGATCATCTCGCTTACATGCAAAGCTTCACGCACCCCATAATCAGCACATCTAGTTCCCCAGTAGAAACATGACTCTTGAGGCTTAATTATCTAATCAGGTTTATATATCAATAAGATCACAATTTACAAGATGACAATACAATAATTTCAGAGCCAAATGATAAAGACAATGTTTAACCCAATTACTCTAACCTTGTGAAAACCTTAACTACTTGTGGCTGTTTAAACCCACGCTGGGTCTGGATTGTCCTCCTGTTCATCGACCTTCATGATGATTTTTTTTTCCTGCTTCTCTTCTCCTGTTCTCTGACCTCTCCTCCTAAACTTCTAGCTTCGCCTCCCTAGTCCTGTCCAATCACAGACCTGTCACTGCTGTAATGTGATTGGACAGAGAAAATTCTGCAACACTTCTCTTTTCATACGTTGTCCTCTTCTTTTGGAGGGAAAGGTGGGGGCTGGGTAGTTGAATTTTTTCAAGACAGGATCTCACTATGTAGCTTTAGCTGTCCTGGAACTCACTATGTAAACATAGGCTTGCTTTGGACTCACAGAGATCTAGACATTTGCCTGCCTCTGCCTCCTCTGCCTCCTCTGCCACTGCCTCCTCCACCTCTGCCTCCTCCTCCCAAGGTTTGTCCTCTTCCTGCCATCTATTCTTCCAGTCTCTACTACATTGCATGTTACCCTCCTCCATATGATGATGTGAGTTTTTGTCACTATATTTATATGACTTCTCTACTATATTTTAAATTTTCTTACCTTATCTTCGTTTTTACAGTACCTAGGACAAGGGTCAACAAATACCTATTGAATGAGTAGTAGTAAATTTTTCAAACATTTACCAAATGCCTACTATGTGCCTAATACTATACCAAGCCTTGAGCTATATAGCAAAGAGAAAGGTCTACCTAGTGATTGTCTTCATAGAATCTACAACGGTATGAAGGAAATGATGAAATTAATGCTTCCTATACTTTTACCTCTATTCGAGAATTATTCTAGAAACCCCCAATCTATTTGGGTATTCACTAATAAATGAATTGCTTGAATTTCTATATTTCTCTATAGTCAATGGTTGGAGTATCAACCACCTAAGACCAAATATATATATATATATATATATATATATATATATATATGTATATGTATATGTATATATGTGTATGTATATACATACATATGTTACATATATACATGTATGTATATATACGTATATGTGTGTGTATATATATGTATATATATATATGACAGAAACATAGAAGTACAATATGCTACAAGTGCAATCATTAATAATAAGAAAACAAGCCTTGCATCGTAGCAAACACCTTTAATCCCAGAATGCTGAACACTGAAGCAAATGGATCTCTGTGTGTTCAAGGTCAGCCTGGTCAACATAGTGAGTTACAGGACAGCAGAGGCAAAGTATGACCCTGTCTCTAAAAACAACAAAAAAGAATAAGAAAACAAGTCTCCTATGGTGGCACATGCCTTTACATCAGCACTCAGGAGGCAGAAGCAGACAAATTTCTGTGGTTAGACTACAGTGTAAGTTCCAGTCCAGCCAGAGCTATTTACTGAGAACCTATTTCACACACACACACACACACACACAATGGAAAATGCATTTAATGAACTAAACACAGGGGGTTTTTTTGTTTTTTTGTTTTTTTGTTTTTT
>NW_022196896.1:45455361-45461651 GCF_008632895.1 Mastomys coucha
TGTCCCCACTGAGCTCACCGGGATTCCTCAATAGGACTCTGGAGGCAGCAGCCTGGCCCTGCCCATCAGGTGTTTAGGACCGGAGACAGCTCCAGGGATCAAAGACAGAACTGGTAGCCCAGAATTCAAAAGGAACTGAACCTTTAATCCGCTTTCCTGCCTGGAGCCCTCTCTGCAGGGGGCTTGTTTACAGACTGATATGTTTTTTCCCTGTTCTCACTTCTATGCTAAAAGACATAAGATTGTTTTGCCTTAGGTATAAATATCCCGATTCACTAAGTAAAGATGACACCTTGATAAAATGTACTTGGTGTCGTTCCTTGTCTCCTAACCCGCTTATTTTCACAGAAACTTGACTTCCCCAGTTTGTGAATCACCCACGGTAAGAAGTGAAACTGCGGGTCGGTTTCCTTCATTTTTGGCTTTTTTTTGTTTTGTTTTGTTTTGGGTTTTTCGAGACAGGGTTTCTCTGTGTAGCCCTGGCTGTCCTAGAACTCATGCTGTAGACCAGGCTGGGCTCGAACTCAGAAATCTGCCTGCCTCTGCCTCCCAAGTGCTGGGATTAAAGGAGTGCGCCACCACCGCCCAACTCACACAGGTTCTTTTAAGGAACAATATCACATAAGTATTTTTAATAAAATAAATTGAGGACCCAATTATGCCTATATTGGACTTTCTTCCTCTGCATCTGTCACTGAACCTCTCATGTTTTCCTTAGAGATACTAGGACAGTGATTTGATTTCTAGCTATGCCCTTTCTGTTTCGTTTATTTACTTGTTTGTTTATTTGCTTACTTGCAATGCTCAGGATCAAGCCCAGAGCTTCACAAATGCTAAGCAAGCATTCCTCTGTATGGTTTTGACTATTTTTAAAGTTGTTTTTATTCTTCTCATGTATATTATATCCTGAACATAGTTTACTCTCATTCCTCTCCTCCCAGCCCTTCCCCTACCCTCCCCCTGACTCTTCCACCATTTCCCTTCAGAAAAGGTCAGACATCCAGAGATATTAACCAAACACGACATATCAAGTTGCAAGAAAACTAGGCACTTCCCCTCTTATTAAGTCTGGATGAGGCAACCCAGTAGAAGGAAAATAATTCCAAAAGAAAGTAAAACAGGCAGAGACAGCCCCTGTTCCCATTGTTAGGAGTCCCACAAGAAGACCAAGCTACACAACCATAACATGGATGCAGAGGGCCTAGATCAGACACATACAGGCTTTCTGATTGTGTGCTCAGTCTCTGTGAGCCCCTATGACCTCAGATTAGTTGATTCTGTGGGTTTTCTTATGGTGTTTTGGACCTCTCTGACTCTAAAAATCCTTCCTTCCCCTCTTCTGAAGAGTTCCCCAAGTTCCACCTACTGTTTGGCTGTGGGTCTCTGCATCTGTTTCCATCAGCTGCTGAATGAAGACTCTTTGATGACAATTATGCTAGACTCTGGTCTAGCAGTATAGCAGAATATCATTAGGAATCATTTCACTGAGGTTTTTTTCTTGGACATGTTTGTTTCTATCCAGGGTTTCTGGACTATCCCATCTCTGGTTCCTGGTCCTCCAGGAAGTGTTAGGGGTGGTCTCCTCCTCATGGTATGGGTCTCAAGCTGGACCACTGGTTGACTACCCCTCCAATCTTTGCACTAATATTATCCCAGCACATATTGCAGATAAGACAAATGGTAGATCAAAAGTTTTATGGCTGGGTTGATGTCCCAATTCCTCCATTGGAAGTCTTGCCTGACTGGTTACAGAAGATGGCCTTTTCAGGCTCCATATCACCCATTACAAAAAGTCTTAGCTAAGGTCATTTAGATTCCTGGGAATTTCCATTACACTAGGTTTCTTCTATCTTGCCCCTGAAATGACCCCCACCCCATCCAAATTCCAGTCTTTAAGTGCTTCTTGGTCACTTGAGATTCCTCTACTAAGAATTCTGTTGAGATCTGTACCCCACCTTTTAATTGGATTATTTGGTTTGTTGATGTCTAAATTCTTGAGTTCTTTTTAGATTTTGGGTATTAGCCCTCTGTCAGATGTGAAGTTGGTGGGAGGTGAGCCCAGTGGATTCTGGGAATACGGTAGCTGTTGCCTTGGCAACAGGTCTGTGAAGCCCGCTTATGTGACATGTGTCATGGGTTTCAGAGGCCCTGATGCCAACAAATACACCTAATCATCATGTGGGCAGGCAGCCAAAACAGGACTTGTGTGCTGAGTTATACAACCTTGCAGAGAGGTCTGTACAAGGTCACTTTTCAGACAAGGTCAGCCACATGTGTTCAGGGTCACTCTGCAGAAAAAACCAGGCAGAGACAGTGAAGCCCAACTAACAAAGAGAATCCCCCATTTTACACCAAGCTAAGAAACTCCTACCTTAATTATGAAGTTCCCCAACAAAGTTCTTATATAGGTCTTTCACATGCTTGGTTATAAAATACCCACAATATTTTATATTATTTGAGACTATTGTGAAGGTATTGTTTCCCTGATTTCTTTCTCAGCCCATTTGTTATTTGCATATAGGAGGACTAATCTTTTTTATTTTTATTTTTTTTAGTTAATCGTGTATCCATCCACTTTGCTGAAGGTGTTTGTCTTAGTCAGGGTTTCTATTCCTGCACAAACATTATGACCAAGAAGGAAGTTGGGGAGGAAAGGGTTTATTTAGCTTACTTTCACATTGCTGTTTATCACCAAAGGAAGTCAGGACTGGAACTCAAGCAGGTCGGGAAGCAGGAGCTGATGCAGAGGCCATGGAGGGATGTTCCTTGCTGGCTTGCTTCCCTGGCTTGCTCAGCCTGCTCTCTTATAGAACACAAGACTTCCAGCCCAGGGATGTCACCACCCACAAGGGGCCCTACCTCCTTGATCACTAATTGAGAAAATGCCCCACAGCTGAATCTCATAGAGGCACTTACCCAACTGAAGCTCCTTTTTCTGTGATAACTCCAGCCTGTGTCAAGTTGAGCTACAAAATCAGCCAGCACAGTGTTTATTGACTGTAGGAGTTCTCTGGTAGAATTTTGGGGATTGAGTATGTATACTATCATGTCATCTGCAAATAATACTTCCTTTCCAATTTGTATTCCCCTGACTACTTTAGTTGTCTTAATTGCTCTAGCTAGAACTTTTAAGTACTATATTGAATAGGTATGGATAGAGTGGACAGCCTTGTCTTGTGCCTGATTTTAGTGGAATTGCCTTGAGTTTTTCTCCATTTAATTTGATGTTGCCTATTGGCTTGCTCTAAATTGCCTTTATTATGTTTAGGAATGTACCTTGTACCCTTGATCTCTCCAAGACTTTTATCATGAAGGAGTGTTGGGTTTTTGTCAAAAGCCTCTTCAGCATCTATTGATATGATCATGTGTGGGTTTTTTTCCTTTCAGTTTGTTTATATGATGGACTACATTGACAGATTTTCATATGTTGAGCCATCTCTGCATCTCTGGGATGAAGCTTACCTGGTCACAATGGTGGATTATCTTTTTGCTGTATACTTGAATTTTGGTTTATAAGTATTTTATTGGTTAATTTTGCATCAATATTCCTGAAGGAAATTGGTCTGTAATTCTCTTTCTTTGTTGAGTCTCTGTGTGGTTTGTGTATCAGGGTGACAGTGACCTCATAAAATAAATTTGGCAATGTTCCTTCTCTTTTTATTTTGTGAAATAATTTGAGGAGTATTGGTATTATCTCTTCTTTGAAAGTCTAGTAGAATTCTATGCTAAACCAGTCTGGTTCTGGACTTTTTTTTGACTGGGAGACTTAATGACTGCTTCTATTTCCTTAGGTGTTATAGGTATATTTAAATTATTTATCTAATCACGATTTAACTTTGGTAAGTGGTATCTTTCAAAAAATGTCCATTTCTTTTGGATTTTCCAATTTTGTGGAATAAACATTTTAAAGTATGACCTAATGATTCTTTGGGTTTCCTCAGTGTCTGTTGTTATGTCTCTCTTTTTATTTCTAATTCTGTTAATTTGGATATTCTCTCTCTGCCTTTTAGTTGGTTGGGAAAAGCATTTATCTATCTTGTTGATTTTCTTTCAAAGAACCAACTCTGTGTTTCATTGATTCCTTGTATTGTTCTTTTTGTTTCAATTTTATCTATTTCAGTCCTGAGTTTGATTATTTCTTGCTGTCTACTCCTCTTGGGTGTGTTTGCTCCTCTTTTTTCTAGAGCTTTTAGATGGGCTGTTAAGTTCCTGATATGAGATCTCTCTAGTTTCTCATGATAATTCTTAGTGCTATGAACTTTCCACTTTCATTCTGTCCCACAAGTGTGTTGTGCCTTCATTTTCATTTAATTCTACGAAGTCTTTAGCTTTTTTCCTTTTTTTCTGCCTTGACATAGGAGTTATTCAGGAGACTTGTTCAGGTTCCATGAGTTTGAAGGCTTTCTGTTGTTTCTGTTGTTGTCAAAATCCAGCTTTAATCTTTGGTGATCTTATAGGATAAAGAGGGTTGTTTCAATTCTCTTATACCTGTTGAGACATGCTTTGTGACTTAGTATGTACTGAATTTTGAAGAAGATTCTGTGAAGTGGTGAGAAGAATGTACATTCTTTTGTGTTTGAGTAAAGTGCTCTGTAGATATCTAGCTCCATTATCTCTGTTTAGTTTTTGTCTGGATGACCTGTTCCTTGGTGAGAATGATGTATTGAAGTCTTCACTATTAATGTATAGGGTTCAATATGTGACTTAAGCTTTAGTAATGTTTCTTTTTACAAATGTGGGTGTCCTTGTGCTTGGGGTATAGATGTTCATAATTGAGAAGTCATCTTGGTGAATTTTTCCTTTCACATTATGAACTGTCCTTCCCCATTTTTTTTATTAATTTTGGTTAAAATTCTTGTTTGATATTAGAATAGCTACACTAGCTTGCTTCTTGGGTCTATTTGCTTGGAAAATCTTTTTTTTTTCAGCCTTTTACTCTGAGATAATGTCTATCTTTGATGTTGAGATGTGTTTCTCATATGCAGCAGATGGATGGATCCTATTTTTTCATCTATTTTATTAGCAGGAATCTTTTGATTGGGAAGCTTATTCCATTAATATTGGGATATATTAATGACCAATGGTTGTTAATTCTAGTTATTTCGTTGGTAGTGGTGGTGGTTGTAGTGTCTGTGTGTGTGTGTGTGTGTGTGTGTGTGTGTGTGTGTGTGTGTGTGCGTGCGTGCATACACGTACTTCATTTCTTTTATTTTTTTCTGGTGCGAAATTATTTATTTCCTGTGTTTTGGTGGGTGTAGTTAGCCTCCTTGGGATGGAATTTTCCTTCTAGTACCTTCTGTAGGTCTATATTTGTGAATAGATACTGTTTGAATTTGACTTTGTCATAGAATATCTTGTTTTCTCCATCTATGGTGATTGAAAGTTTTGCTGAGTATAGTAGTCTGGGTTGGAATCTGTGGACTCTTAGAGACTGCAAGATACCTGTCCAGACCATTCTGGGTTTCTTAGAGTCTCTGATGAAAAGTTAGCTATAGTTTTAATAGGTCTGCATTTATGTTACTTGCTTTTTTCCCCCCTGAAGCTTTTAATTTCTTTCTTTGTTCTGTATGTTTAGTGTTTTGATTATTAGGTGGCAGGGGAGGGGCTTTCTTTTCTTGTCCAATCTATTTGGAGTTCTGTGAGCTTCTTTATCTTTACAGGCATGTTTTTCTTAAGATTAGAAAATTTTTATTCTAAAACTTTGTTTAAAAATATTTTCTGGGTCTGGGCCGGCTGGTGCCCTGAACAGAGCTTGGGTACAAGCTCCACAGACAGTCCCACAACACTGAGAGGAAGCTCCACTCCCAGGTGCTCTAACAAGCCCAGGGTCACAGGATCCGAGAATCACAGGATTACATAGACAGCTTGACTCTAATGAGTTCTGACACAGGACCACAGGAAGAACAGGCTCCAGTCAGATTTAGCAAGGGCAGGTAGCACTAGAGATAACCAGATGATGCGGGGCAAGTGGAAGAACATAAGCAATACAAGCCAAGGTTACTTGGCATCATCAGAACCCAATAGTCCCACCACAGCAAGCCCTGGACACACCATCACACCAGAAAAGCAAGATTCAGATATAAAATCATTTCTCATGATGATGATACAGGACTTTAAGAAAGACATAAATAGCACCCTCAAAGAAATACAGGAGAATACAGGTAAACAGCTAGAAACCTTTCAAAAGGAAACACAAAAATCCCTTAAAGAACTACAGGAAAGCATAATCAAACAGGTAAAGGAAATGAGCAAAACCATCCAGAATCTAAAAATGGAAATAGAAACAATAA
>NW_022196896.1:45463909-45464585 GCF_008632895.1 Mastomys coucha
AAATATGAGGAATTAGAAATTTGTTGATTGTCATCCAATGATCTCTCTAATTTGGTAATTGGAGAAATTGGTCCAATATTAATAATTCCAAACAGCCTCTCCTCTTTCTGAGATATCCATATCCATAGCTACATTATTGACAACAAACAAAAAACAAAAACCGAAAATGGAGTCAACCCATGTGTCCATCAACTGAAGACCTGATAATGAAAATGTGATATAAATGCACAATGGAATTTTATTCAACTGTAAATAAAGATGAAAGTAAGCAATTTTCAGGAAAACAGATGAAACTGGAAAATATTCTAAGTGAGTTGACCCAGGGTCATAAAGACAAATGCTGCACATTCACTCTTATATAGAGAGCCTAGCTTTAATCTAAAACCTTTAGATTTTTGTGGTTAGTTTGGATGTCAGAAAGAGCCCCTGAGAATTAAGAGGGGAAGAGGCTTAAACGGGAGAGGGTATAGTAAAGTGCATGTGATAGGAAAGGAGGTGTAGGTGATCCTGGGAGCTAAAGGTGGGTTAACCAAGATCATAATCCCTTTATGGAAACCCACTCCTTTGTAAGCTAATTAGAAAATAGCCTTTTAAAGAAAAGGAGTTTGGCCGGGCAGTGGTGGCCCACGCCTTTAATCCCAGCATTTGGGAGGCAGAGGCAGGTGGATTTCTGAGT
>NW_022196896.1:45464596-45466000 GCF_008632895.1 Mastomys coucha
AAAAAAAAAAAAAAAAAAAAAAAAGAAAAGAAAAGGAGTTTGAATGGAGATAGCATGGATGGTTGGCTAACGCTGCTCCCAGATGGCATGTTATTAAACAAAACTCTCCATGTCATGCATGAAATAACTCTCTATGAATTATTGGTCAGGAATCCACAACGGTTCCATATTAAAAAATCAACTCAGAACCAACAAAGGTCCCAAATTAAGAAGTAAAAGTATGGGCTGGAGAGATGGTTCAGTGTGTAAGAGCACTGACTGCTCTTCCAAAGGTCGGGAGTTCAAATCCCAGCAACCACATGGTGGCTTGCAACCACCCGCAAGGAGATCTGACGCCCTATGCATCAGAAGACAGCTAGCTACAGTGTATTTATTTATAATAATAAATAAATCTTTGGGCTGGAGCGAGCGGGGCCGAATTGACCAGAGTGAGTGGGATTGACCAGAGTATACAGAGTTCCTAAAGTCAATTACCCACAACCAGATGAAGGCTCACAACTATCTGTACAGCTGTAGTTTTGTACTCATATACATAAAGTAAATAAATAAATCTTTTTTTAAACAAAAGAGGTAAAAGTATAAATCTCTAATAAGAGGATATATGTGTGTAAGAGGCTGGGCTCAATCCACAGTGCCATAACATGAAAATTGGTATAAATCTTTTTCTTTTTTTCTTAAATTTTTTAAGTTTTTTAACTTTTTAAATAACTTTTATTTTTTGAGCCTTGAATGTCCTCTCTTTGTAGACCAGGTCGGCCTTGAACTCAGAGATCTGTCTGCCCCTCTACTTCACAAGTGTTCAGATTAAAGGCATGTGGCACCAAGCCTAGCTTTCATATAAATCTTTGTGACCTTGGATCAGTCAACCATTTTCTGAATTTGACCTGCAACAAACAAACAAACAGGTAAATTGAATTTGATTTGTAAAAAAAAAATAAATTTGTGCTTCAAAAGAATACTGTCAAAAAGAAGTGGCAAAAAGATGGTCCTTTCGAGGCCAGCCTGGTCTACAGAGTGAGTTCCAGGATAGCCAGGGCTACACAGAGAAACCCTGTCTCGGAAAAAAAAAAAAAGATGCTGACTGCTCTTTCAGAAGACAGGGACTTGGTGATCGGCACCCACATGATGACTTACAGCTCCTGTAACTCCAGTGCCCGGAGACCTCTGCTGGCACTGCGCACCTGTGGCAAGCATACAGGCAAGCAGGTAATTCATATACATGAGCTTTTTTTTTAAGCAGAGACAACCCACAAAATGGTAGAAAATATGTTCAAATCTTGTATCTAATGGAGCTCTAGTAGCTGGGAGCTCAGGCCTCTCCAGCAAAGTGAGCAACAAGTGATTCCATTGTGGAGATGTGCAGAGGCTGCTCATGTGTGTAAGGAATTACAGAAGGGAAGTGAT
>NW_022196896.1:45467256-45467405 GCF_008632895.1 Mastomys coucha
ACAGAAGGGAAGTGATTCCATTGTGGAGATGTGCAGAGGCTGCTCATGTGTGTAAGGGATTACAGAAGAGAAGTGACTCCATTGTGGAGATGTGCAGAGGCTGCTCATGTGTGTAAGGGATTACAGAAGAGAAGTGACTCCGTTGTGGA
>NW_022196896.1:45467492-45468305 GCF_008632895.1 Mastomys coucha
GCTGCTCATGTGTGTAAGGGATTACAGAAGAGAAGTGACTCCGTTGTGGAGATGTGCAGAGGCTGCTCCTGTGTGTAAGGGATTACAGAAGAGAAGAAAGTAGTCTGGGATGGGTGGGGATGCTGGACAACACACCAAAGCCACTTTAAAGGGCAACATATACGGTAAGTGAGCTATGTTAATATCTCAGTTTAAACATTTTAAAAATCACATTTCATGTGCTCTGTGTGTTCATGGGTACACACAAGTGCCATAGAACACATGTGGAGGTCAGAGAACAACTTTCAGGAATCAGTTCTCTCTTTTCACTACATGAGTTCTGGGGTAGAACTCAGATAACTAGGTTTGGCAAAGAGTGCACACACTGAGCCACAGCCCAGTATCCCAATTTTCAAAAAATGGTGTATTTATTCATTTTATGTGTAGCCATTTTGTTTGCATGTATATCTGTGCATCACATGTGTACAGTGCCAGTGGAGGCCAGAAGAGGGCGTCAGATCCTCTGGAACTAGAATTACCAGCAGTTGTTACCCATCACATGGGTGGTGGCAACCAAACCTGTGTCCTCTACAAGACCAGTAAGTGCTCTAACCATTGAGTTGCCTATCCAGTTTAGCAATTCCTCAGTTTTAAAAATACTTGGAAGTAGAGCCGGGCGGTGGTGGCTCATGCCTTTAATCCCAGCACTTGGGATGTAGAGGCAGGTGGATCTCTGATTTCAAGGCCAGCCTGGTCTAAGAGTGAGTTCCAGGACATCCAGGGCTACACAGAGAAACCCAGTCTCAAAAAAGAAAGAGAAGAGAAGAGGAAAGG
>NW_022196896.1:45468315-45474435 GCF_008632895.1 Mastomys coucha
GAAGAGAAGAGAAGAGAAGAGAAGAGAAGAGAAGAGAAGAGAAGAGAAGATGACAACAACAAACCCTTGGAAATAGGAATCAGTGGACACAGCTAAAAGCCATGAGGGGGTAGACCTATCTGCCACTTTCAAGAATGATTGGGTAGAAACACCCAGAGGCCCACCCACAGTGGGAGCCACTATGATATGCAAGTGTACAGTGGAGAGATGGGAGAAAACGAGAAGTGGGATGGTTTGAATTCTTTGAAAAGAGGCAGAACTGGAGACAAAAGGCAGAAAGAAACAGTCTGACATGAGTAACCTGTGCTGCCACCTGAGGCTACAGTAAAGTCCTGGCCTGTGCTGTTATGCCTGCTTCTGTGACCATGCAGCAGCAGGGGTCTGTGTTGATATCCATGACTGTTCCTTTTAACATTACTGCAGCCATTTTGTATTCAGTCTCCATTTTGCACATAAGATGGAATTAAGTTCAGGTTCTCAGACTCCACTTCTCAGAAGTATTTTCCATGGCTGACAGTAAAGAATGCTACTAATAACCCCAAAAAGTTATGATAATACTTTTTAAAAATAAAATTAGCTGATAATACTTTGCCTAGTTACTCAAAATGTTGAACTGCTCCCCTCCTTGTGTTTTAAACTTTTGAATGTGTATTTCCCTATAAAAAAGCCTGCATTGAGAACAGGCTGATACCACATTTAGGCCCTGAGCCCTTTTTGTTGTCCTGATTGATCAGTCTTGGGGTATCCATTCAATAAACTATTCTTGCTTAACTGAGATCAATGTTCATATGGTTTGTGTGGCAATTCTTGAATGCCAACATCACCAAAGGTCACTCAGAAGTCCCTGGTCTGGGCTGCCACCTAGGACCATGTTTATATCTAAAGTCTGTGGCACTCAAGTGTGTGGGTCCTGCACCTTGTGTGGGCAGCATAGCAGAGCTGTCTCTGGTGGTGACAGTGCTGGTAAGCCAGCATTGGGAGCATGACAGTGGAAGAGCTGACCCAGCCCCTTGCTAGTTGTAGCACTTGAGGAAGCTAACTGGGACAGTGCTGAAGAGCTGGCCCTGGTGGTGTGAGTTCTGGAAAACTGGCATGCTGGCTCAGCTAACACCCAGGCCCAGATCCAGAGCTTCAAGTTAGCCCACTCCAATATCTACCCATCTATGAACTTCTGGAGCATGTGAAGGGCTGGTCCTATAGATCCAAAGCTGTATGATCTCCATGACACAGGGTAACAACAGGATATCTGAGAAGAGTCCCAGTGATGATCCAGTATTGATAGTGTAGCAGAAGCCAGAGTCCTTGAATCAGTCCAATGACTCATTAAAATGAACATTTGCAAGTAAAGATGTGTGGACAAAAGGGTATACTGTGGGACATACTGGGACACACTGCAACTTCCATGATGAGATAGGTGCTGCTGTTGTGGTTTGTTGTTGTTGTTGTTTTTGTTGTTTGTTTTTGTTTGTTTGTTTGTTTCATTTCTGGGGAGAAGTCCCAATGGAAGAGGACAAATACAAAGGGATGAGGAGACAACTACATGATGGGAAATTCACAAAGAACCAATAAAAAGTTATTTTTAAAAAGCTGTGAAGGATGTCCCCCTGAAAAGATGAAGTAGCATGTGAAAGGAAAAAAGAGTTAAGTACAGTCTTTTCTGTGCTTGTGGCTTTCAGTAATTAGAAATTGACTTGCCTTTAAAGACTGCTTTGAGTCATCCAAGCTTTGCTGGAGTTCAGGACTGGAATTAAATCAGTGTTAGTGAGCTTTGTGACCCCTGTCCACTGACTTTACCTTTGAGTAGGAATGGAGTCTGGTTTTTTTTTTTTTAACATTTATTTTGTTTATATGAATATACACTGTAGTTGTCTTCAGACACACCAGAAGACGGCATCAGATCCCATTACAGATGGTTGTAAGCCACGATATCATTGCTGGGAATTGAACTCAGGACCTCTGGAAGAACAGTCAGTGCTTTTAACCGTTGAGCCATCTCTCTAGCCCCAGAGTCTGTTTTCTTTTTCCATTTATTTATTTATTTATTTATTTATTTATTTATTTATTTATTGTATATGAGTACTGTAGCTGTCTTCAGATACACCAGAAGAGGGCCACCATGTAGTTGCTGGGAATTGAACTCAGGACCTCTGGAAGAGCAGTCAGTGCATTGGATTCCATTCCAGATGGTAGTGAGCCACCATGTGGTTGCTGGGATTTGAACTCATGACCTCTGGAAGAGCAGTCAGTTCTCTTACCCGCTGAGCCACCACTCCAGTCCCAGAGTCTGTTTTCTTATCTGTACATTGTGCTCTTTAACTCAGACCTAGAAGGACTGGGAAGAAGCAGCCCAGAAATGGAGATGGCATTGACTAAGTCAAAGCCAAAGAAATACAAATTTGAAAAAACTTTTGAGAGCCAAGAGCTTTCTAACTTAAATATTGATTTAAAAAACTATTCTGAGAATGAAATTGAGAAAAGAAAGCAACTAAACTGTAAAATGTTCTCAATACTCTAATGAAGACTGGGATGTTCTAACTAAATGCGCAATCAGAAATAAGCCAGGTACTTACTGAGCTCTCTGACTGTCTTGACAGTGGTAAAGACTCTTCTTATGTTAAACACCACATCACGATGGGTCCATGTATAAAATACAATGAAGACGAGTTAGCAGAAGAATGAGTGTACACAAACAGTATACTCTATAAGACACAGTGTCATTATTAGATGAAACAGACACAACTTTGTGCTCTCAAGTCTTACAAGGATTTCTAAATGTGTATTTTCAATTCCCAAACCCTTCTCTTCATTAACCATCTAAAAACAGCTAATATTGACTAGGAAATACAAGCACAACTCTATAAATTGTGTAGAACCTAGACCCTGAAGTGTTTCTTAAATGATAAATTACTTCAAAAGCAGGAAGCTGCTTTCCAACCTCAAAATAGGAATCATGGTACAAGGTAAGATTATATGAAGCATGTTTAGTTTTGTTCTTTTATTAAGTTTAAAAACTATGTTTTATGCATGAGTGTTTTTGCCTGTATACATTTCTATGCACCATGTATGTGTCAGACCAGAAGGCGGCATTGGATCCCCTAGAACTGGAGTTACAGTTGGTTGTAAGCTGTTAAGGTGCTAGGAACTGAACCTGGGTTCTCTGAAGGAGCAGCCATTGTTCTTCACCAATGAGACATCTTCTCTCCAGTGGACCTCTGTGTATATAATTTTAAATTTAGGTTTTGCATGTAAGAGAAAGCATGTGGTGTTTGTTTTTATGAGACTGGCTTATTTTGCTTAATATAATGACCAATTTTGCCCATTTTCTGCACATAATCATCATTTCATCTTTCTTTAGAGCTATATCAAATCCCATTGAACACCACATTTTCTTTATCCATTCTTCTTTTATAGACTTCCCAGACAGCTCCACTTACTGCCTACTATAAACAGTGCAGCCATAAACAAGGATGTGCACGTATCTGAAGCATGTTCACTGAACAGTAACCACTGTACTAAAATAATAGTGTAGTGAACAATGTCTTGTTCCAGATATTAAACAAAATGCTTTCCAATTTTTGCCACTTAGTATAATACTGGATCTATATTTGTCATATACAACCTTGATGTTCCTTGCAATTACAGTTTCTTCAGGGCTTACAGTGTAGAGATATTGAACTGTTCCAAAGACCTTCCTGCATCAATTTAGTCACAGTGTATGGTTTTGGGTTGCTTTATTTTGTTGTTTGTTTAATTTTATTTTGGGTTTTGTTGTTGTTGTTTGGGTAGTTTGTTTGGGTTTTGGTTTTTGACGGCAGGGTCTTACCATGTAGCCCTGGCTTGGCTGGAACTCAGTGCATAGACTAGGATGGCCTTGAACTCACAGAGATCTGCCTCTGGGATTAAGGGACATGTATCACCACATCAGACAGGGTCTTTAAAAACATAAATATATATATATATTTAATATATATATATTATTTTATGAGTATGGATGTTTTTCCTGCATGTATGCCTGTGTACCATGTGAATGTCTAGTACACTCAGAAATTGTAAGCCACCACATAGGAACTGAGAATTGAATCTAGGTCTGCTGCAAGAGCAACAAGTGCCCTTTCCCATGGGGCATACTCTCTAGCCCAACATATGACTTTCTTAAAGTGTTCTTGAACCTGCTTTGAGAGAACTTTATGGAGAATTTTACAAGTATGTTCATCATCAGAGAACTTAGTCTATAATTTTCTATTCCTCCTCCTGCTCTTTGTTATGTCCTCATCTGATTTGGAATCAAGATAATTGTGTACTTTGAATGAGAATGGCTCCCATAGATCCATACATTTGAATGCTTGCTCCATAGTTGGTAGAATTGTTTGGGAAGGATTAGGAGGTGTGGCCTTTTTGGAAGATGGGCTTAGAGATTTAAAAAGCCCACATGATTCATAATTCTGCCTCCTAGCTGTTGTCTCAGCATGTAAGCTTTCAGCTACTGCTCCAGCACCATGCCCACCTGGCTGCCCCCTGCTGCAAGATGGCCATTTTTACTATATTAATCCTGCCAATCCATGAGCATGGGAGATCTTTCCATCTTCTGAGATCTTTGATTTCTTTCTTCAGAGACTTGATATTCTTGTCATACTGATCTTTCATTTGCTTAGTTAGACTCACACCAAGGTATTTTGTATTTGTCTTAGTCAGGGTTTCTATTCCTGCACAAACATCATGACCATGAAGCAAGTTGGGGAGGAAAGAGTTTATTGAACTTACTTCCACATGGCTTTTGATCACCAGAGGAAGTCAGGACTGGAACTCAAGCAGGTCAGGAAGCAGGAGCTGATGCAGAGGCCATGGTGGGATGTTTCTTACTGGCTTGCTTCTCCTGGCTTGCTCAGCCTGCTCTCTTATAGAGCCCAAGACCTCCAGCCCAGGGATGGCACCACCCACAAGGGGCCCTATCCCCTTGATCATTAATTGAGAAAATGCCCCACAGCTGGACCTCATGGAGGCACTTCCCCAACTGAAGCTCCCTTCTGTGATAACTCCAGCCTGTGTCAAGTTGACACACAAAACTAGCCAGTACAGTATTATTTGTGACTATTGTTAAGGGTGTTGTTTCCCTAATTTCTTTCTCAGCCTGTTCATCCTTTGTGTAGAGGAAGGCCACTGATTTGCTTGAGTTAATTTTATATCCAGCTACTTTGCTAAAGTTGTTTATCAGGTTTAGGAGTTCTCTGGTAGAATTTTTGGGGTCGCTTAAATATACTATCATATCATCTGCAAATACTGATAGTTTGACTTCCTTCTTTCCAGTTTGTATCCCTTTGATCTCCTTTTGTTGTCAAATTTCTCTGACTAGGACTTCATGTACAATATTGAATAGGTAGGGAGAGAATGGGTAGCCTTGTCTAGTTCCTGATTTTAGTGGGATTGCTTCAAGTTTCCTTCCATTTAGTTTGATGTTGGCTACTGGTTTGTTGTATATTGCCTTTACTATGTTTAGGTATGGGCCTTGAATTCCTGATCTTTCCAAGACTTTTATCATGAAGGGATGTTGGATTTTGTCAAGTACTTTCTCAGCATCTAATGAGATAATCATATCATTGTTTACTTTGAGTTTGCTTACATAGTGGATTATTTTGATGGATTTCCGAATATTGAACCATCCCTGCATCCCAAGGATGAAGCCTACTTGATCATGATAGATGATTATTTTTATGTGTTCTTGGATTCGGTTTGCAAGAATTTTTTTGTTTTGTTTTGTTTTTGTTTTTCTGAGACAGGGTTTATCTGTGTACCCTGTCTGTCCTGGAACTCACTCTGTAGACCAGTCTGGCCTCAAACTCAGAAATCCACCTGCCTGTGCCTCCCAAGCACTGGAATTAAGGGTGTGCGCCACCACTGCCCGGTTGGTTTGCAAGAATTTTATTGAGTATGTTTGAATTAATATTCATAAGGAAATTGGTCTGAAGTTCTCTTTCTTTGTTGGCTCTTTGTGTGGTTTAGGTATCAGAGTAATTGTATCTTTGTAGAATGAATTGGGTAGAGTACCTTCTGTTTTTATTTTGTGGAATAGTTTGAGGAGTATTGCTATTAGGTCTTCTTTGAAGGTCTGATAAAACTCTGCAC
>NW_022196896.1:45474538-45516997 GCF_008632895.1 Mastomys coucha
TGATTTAACTTTGGTACCTGGTATCTGTCTAGAACATTGTCCATTTCATCCAGGTTTTCCAGTTTTGTAGTTTTATAGGCTTTTGTAGTAGGATCTGATGATTTTTTGGATTTCCTCAGTTTCTGTTGCTATGTCTCCCTTTTCATTTCTGATTTTGTTAATTAGGATACTGTCTCTGTGCCCTCTAGTTAGTATGGCTACCTGTTTATCTATTTTGTTGATTTTCTCAAAGATCCAGCTCCTGGTTTGGTTGATTCTTTGTATAGTTCTTTTTGTTTCCACTTGGTTGATTTCAGCCCTGAGTTTGATTATTTCCTGCCTTCTACTCCCCTTGGGTGAATTTGCTTTCAGATGTGCTGTTAAATTGCTGGTATGTGCTCTCTCCAGTTTCTTTTGGAGGCACACAGAGCTATGAGTTTTCCTCTTAGAACTACTTTCATTGTGTATCATAAGTTTGGGTATGTTGTGGGTTCATTTCATTAAACTCTAAAAAGTCTTTGATTTCCTTCTTTATTTCTTCCTTGACCAAGTTATCATTGAGTAGAGTGTTGCTAAGCCTCCACGTGTATGTGGGTTTTCTATTTTTTTTTAACTTTGTAATTATATTTATGTACAGAAAACTTAGTGTACATTTAACCCAATTTAGTGCCCAGTTCTTTAGCCTTTGCCTTTTCCAGCTTGGCAATTCGAGCCACAGACTTAGGACCCAGGACGTTGCCTCCCCAGTGGCGATGGATCTCGTCGTATCTGTCATTACAATTGGTCCTAATAGCTTCCACCAGCTTAGCCAGAGCACCCTTGTCTTCCGACTTAACCTGTGTGAAGGCAACAGTGGTGCACGTCTTCCTGCGGACCAGGCGCCCCAGCCTAGCCTTTTCCTTGATGATGCAGTAGGGCACCCCCATCTTTCGACACAGGGCAGGCAGGAAAACCACCAG
Source organism: Mastomys coucha (assembly GCF_008632895.1). NCBI lineage: Eukaryota > Metazoa > Chordata > Mammalia > Rodentia > Muridae > Mastomys > Mastomys coucha. The sequence continues at coordinate 45,475,477 of NW_022196896.1, forward strand.
CTCAATGGGGTCTACATCATGGGCAATCCCCACCAGTTGAGCCTTCTTATTTTCCACCAAGGTGGTAACTGTATTGACTTCTGCTCGAAGGATGGGTGGTCTCTTAGTTGGGACGTCCCCTTTGCCAGCAGCTTTCTTCTCAGCACAGGCCAGCAGCCTTTACTTCTTATCTTGCTTTGTCTCTGGCCTGTACTTGTTGGCAAGCCTAAGCAGCTGAGTTGCTTTTTGCCTGTCCAGGGCCTGGGTGAACTGGTTAATGGCAGGAGGTACTTTGAGACGCTTATAGAGGATGGCTCTTTGCCGCTGCAGCCTGATGTAGCGAGACCATTTGATGAAGTGTGTTAGATCTCTTTTGGGCTGGATGTCCTGCCCAATGCCGAAGTTCTTGGGCCTCTTCTCAAACAAAGGATTGACCCCCTTCTTGGCCTCCTGTTTCTTGACGACGGCGGGGGCCGGGGCCACCTTCTTCCCCTTCGCCTTCTTTCCTTTGGGCATCTTGCTCGGCTGGTGGAGAGAGAAAGGACGGGCTTTCTATTGTTTATGTTGTTACTGAGGACCAGCCTTAGTTCGTGGTGATCCAATAGGATGCATGGAATTATTTCAATCTTCTTGTATATGTTGAGGCCTGTTTTGTGACTGATTATATGGTTAATTTTGGAGAAGGTACCATGAGGTGCTGAGAAGAATGTATATTCTTTTGTTTTAGGATGAAATGTTCTATAAATATCTCTTAAATCCATTTGTTTCATAACTTCTGTTAGTTTCACTTTGTCTCTGTTTAGTTTCTGTTTCCATGATCTGTCCATTGCTGAGAATGGGGTGTTGAAGTCTCCCACTATTAATATGTGTGGTGCAATGTGTGCTTTGAGCTTTAGTAAAGTGTCTTTTATGAATATGGATGACCTTGCATTTGGAGTATAGATGTTCAGAATTCAAAGTTCATCTTGGTAAATTTTAACTTTGATGAGCATGAAGTGTCCCTCCTTATCTTTTTTGATCACTTTAGGGTGAAAGTCGATTTTATTGATTTTAGAATCGCTACTCCAGCTTTTTTCTTGGGATCATTTGCTTGGAAAATTGTTTTCCAGCCTTTTATTCTAAGGTAGTGTCTGTCTTTGTCACTCAGGTGTGTTTCCTGTATGGAGCAAAATGTTGGGTCCTGTTTACGTAACCAGTCTTTTAGTCAATGTCTTTTTATTGGGGAATTGAGTCCATTGATATTAATAGATATTAAGGAAAAGTAATTGTTGCTTCCTGTTATTTTTGTTGTTAGAGTTGGAATTCTGTTTTTGTGGCTATCTTCTTTTAGTTTTATTGAATGATTCCTTTTTTGCTTTTTCTAGGGTATAGGTTCCCTCTTTGTGTGGAAGTTTTCCATTTACTATCCTTTGAAGGGCTGGGTTTGTGGAAAGATATTGTGTAAACTTGGTTTTGTCATGGAATATCTTGGTTTCTCCATCTAGGGTAATTGCGAGTTTTGCTGGGTATAGTAGCCTGGACTTGCATTTGTGTTCTCTTAGGTCTTGTATGACACCAACCCAAGATCTTCTTGCTTTCATAGTCTCTGGAGGGAAGTCTGGTGTAATTCTGATAGATCTGCCTTTATATGTTACTTAGCCTTTTTCTCTTACTGCTTTTAATATTCTTTCTTTGTTTTGTGCATTTGGTGTTTTGATTATTATGTGATAAGAGAAATTTCTTCTCTGGTCCAAACTATTTGGAGTTCGGTAGGCTTCTTGTTTTTATGGGCATCTATCTCTTTCTTTAGGTTAGGGAAGTTTTCTTCAATAATTTTGTTGAAGATATTTACTGGCCCATTAAGTTGGGGATCTTCACTCTCTTCTATACCTATTATAGGTTTGGTCTTCTCATTGTATCCTGGATTGCCACAATGTTTTGGGTTAGGATCTTTTTGCATTTTGTGTTTTCTTTGACTGTTGTGTCAATGTTTTCTATGGTATCTTCTGCACCTGAGATTCTCTATTCTATCTCTTGAAGTCTGTTGGTGATACTTGCATCTATGGCTCCTGACTTCTTTCCTAGGTTTTCTATCTCTAGAGTTGTCTCCCTTTGTGATTTCTTTATTGTTTCTTCCTCCATTTTTAGATCCTGGATGGTTTTGTTCAATTCCTGAACCTGTTTGGTTGTGTTCTCCTGTAATTCTTTAAGGGAGTTTTGTGTTTCTTCTTTAAGGGTTTCTACCTGTTTACCTGTGTTCTCCTGTAATTCTTTAAGGGATTTTTGTATCTCCTCTTTAAGGGTTTCTACCTGTTTACCTGTGTTCTCCTGTATTTAAGGGAGTTATTAATGTCCTTTTTAAAATCTTCTATCAGCCTCATGAGATGTGATTTTAAATCTGGATCTTTCTTTCCTGGTGTGTTGAGGTGTCAAGGACTTGCTCTGGTGGGAGCACTGGGTTCTGTTGATGCCACGTTATCTTGGTTTCTGTTGGTAAGATTCTTCTATAATTTTGGTCTTCTCATTGTGTCCTGCGTTTGCCTTTCGGCACCTGTTAATCTCTGGTGTTAGATGTTCTTGCTGTCTCTGGCTGGAGGTTGTTCCTCCTGTGGGTCTGTAAGCCTGTGTCAGCACTCCTGGGAGACCAGCTCTCTCCTGGAAAGATCTGTGCACAGAGGGCTGTTGGAACGGTCCCACCTCCTGGGTGCAGAGGGATGCAGGGAAGACCCTGTCCCAGCTGCTCTGCAGTTTCTGCTGCCTGTGTCTCCTGGCTGGTCCCGCCTTAGACAGTGACTGGAAAGAAAATGATGGAAAAACATATTAACATTCAGAACTACTGTTTATTGGGGCAGGCTCACTGAATGATGAGCTTTTATTGCAAAAATATTTTATTTTAAAATAACCTCAGAGGAAATATTAGGCTAGCTTGGTACTATAATGTTTTCCCCCTGGTTCTGTACTTCCTTGAGTTTTTTTAAATTGATTCAGATTAACTACCAGTTGCTAAATATTACCAATAAAGCCAAGATAAAAGCTGTTTAAAACAAAAACAAAAAACAAAACAAAACAAAAAAAACATTCAGAACTACAGATAACATGAAGAGAAGAAAACCTTTTTTTTTTTTGAGAATGTAGTGCTCGCCTCATAGTGGACTCTTTAGCACGTTCTCTGCGTATGTGCCATGCTAGCTGGATATCTTTTTTTTAAAAAAAGATTTATTTATTATTATATGTAAGTATGTGTAAGTAGCTGTCTTCAGACACACCAGAAGAGGGCGTCAGATCTCTTTATGGATGGTTGTGAGCCACCATGTGGTTGCTGGGATTTGAACTCAGGACCTTCAGAAGAGCAGTCAGTGATCTTAACAGCTGAGCCATCTCTCCAGACCCAAGCTGGATATCTTTTGGCCTAATTGGTACATGTTTGGCATTGATAGCACACAAGTTGGCATCTTCAAAAAGGTCAGGCAGATAGGTCCCTGCCTCCTGGGAAGCACTAATAGCTGCGCTCTGGCAGCTCTGTTTCGAAGTCCCTAGCAACATCTTGCTCCAGAAGCTCAAAGAGGAGCTTGTGGAGCAGAAGTTCAGTAGACTTCTGATACCATCTGATTTCATGGAGTGCCACAGTACCAGGCCTGTAATGATGATGTCACTTCATCCCTCCACTAGAGGGAGCACTCTTGGGAGTGGCTTTTGTAGCCGGCTGTTTCCTGGGTGCTTTTACCACTGGTGAATTTGTGAGCAGTCTGCTTTGAACCAGCTATAGTATGGGCACCTCCTTATTTACTTCCTTCTCCTTTGGCTGGAGCTCGGCAAGTGAGAAGTAGCAGTGATAATGCTCAATTAAAATATTTTAAAAAGTCAAGTACACAGAGTTTAACCACCTTTTCTGAAAGTTCTAGAATTAAGTGTGCATTAACCATTTATATACTTCAGTTGGCATCATGTATTTCATCTGTCTTCTCAAGGTATATCACAGAGTAGGAATGATTTGAAAATGATCAGTTAATCTTGATAGCATCTTTACAGGTTTTATTGATGGGCTGAAACAACACTCTGTATGCAGCAGCCTCTGTCTTCAAGGTGTTAGACCCTGGGTCTGGGGAACTTCACTCAGTGGTAGAAGGTTTACCTAGCTAGCAAGCTCAAGGCCCTAGGTCTGACCTCTGCTCCAAAACATAAGAGAAAGACAAAGTTACAAAAAAGAGACCATAGGCTGGAGAGATGGCTCAATGATTAAGAGAACTGGCTAATCTTCCAGAGGTCCTGAGTTCAACTCCCAGTAACCACATGGTGTTTCGATATGGGAATCCACCATGCCTTTCTCTGGTGTGTCTGAGGAGAATGTCAATGTTCTCACATAAAATAAGTAAGTCTTAAAGAAAAACAAACAAACAAATAAACAAACAAAAAAGAGACCATGAAGAAACCAACCAAGACAGCAGGTTGTTAGGCTCTGAAAATTAATCCAGTTTGAGTGATTCTACATGATATATGAGACCCTGTTTCAGACAAAAGAAAGAGAGGGGTGGCCATCACATTAACACTATCCCATTGTCCCTGCCCCATACTGAAAGTTCAGATCTTATTTTTTATTATAACAATATTGCACATTATTTTTACCTTCAAATTACAACCTGGATGGAAGTCAAATTGTTGAGCAACACAATAGCTGTCCCCAGCTATGTCCTCACTCACGTGACACTTAACACAAGCTCCTCAGTACTTGAGGTAAGCACTCACACAAGTTCAGATCTGTTACTTACCATCAGGCCAATAAAAATTATTCTGAAATGAGTGAAAAGAGTAGACATTGTCTGCCCACTCAGGTTCCCAAGGCCATTTCCATAGCATTTGAAACAAACTGAGTCTTCAGTGTCCTGATGGGGCTGACACTCTCACTGCCAAAGGGACAACCAAGGTTTATGTTTTTCTTTCCCACTTATTTACTTTACATCCCGCTCACTGTCCTCCTCCAGGTCATCCCCTCCCACAATCCCCCCCCCCCTTCCCTTCTTCTCTGAGCAGGTAGAGGCTCCCCTGGGTATTCATTCCCCTGCCTCCTGCCCCCTGGCACTTCAAGTCTCTGTGACCTAACCAAGATCTTACTTCTTCAGTGTCAGTGATGGCTGAGAGATGAATGGTGCCTACACAAGACCCAAAACAACCAACAAGAGCCTGCTTTAAGATGAGTATACCCACTTCGAGGAAGGTAACTGATGTGCTTGAAGGTGCTAGGGTGGGAAGAAGGCTGTTACGTGCTCATGCTCACAGCCTGGGAGAATACAACCAGAAAGCTGCGGGGTAATCAGACTCTTTGAGATACTGGACCTGCTCCTCTAAAACCAAACCACCCTTAGACTCTCCATTTTCCAAATCAAGCCATCCTTTCATCATAAGCTGGTGTTGCTTGAAATCAAATTGAATCTTAATGCAAGGCTCCCTGCAAGTCTGAAACATCGAAGCAATGAATGTTTTAGGAACACTAGTGCTTGTGTGGCCAGAGGCATAACTCAGTATAGAGTGAGTGTCTATTGTAAGCCAGAGGCATAACTCAGTATAGATTGAGTGTCTATTGTAGGCCAGAGGCATAACTCAGTATAGAGTGAGTGTCTATTGTAGGCCAGAGGCATAACTTAGTATAGAGTTAGTGTCTATTGTAAGCAAGGCCCTGGGTTAGGGAAAAAACAAAAACAGAAACATAATTCAAATATGAAATGTGTCCTTGACTATTGGGTAATTTCCCACGGATCTAAAAAAATCATCACAACCGACTTGCCTACTGGTGGTGCACCTACTCATTTCAGCACTAAGCAGGCTGAGGCAGGGGGTTGATAGACACAAGGCAGTTGTAGCTGTGCAGGAAATGCTGTCTCAGAATAAAACAAGTCATAGAATATTCTGTCAACTAAAATTTCACATTTATTGTAATTTTATAGAATATTTCTCTTTTCATTGCTTAAAAACTCTATTCTTTCTGCAGAACATGAAAACTTGCAAATTTTGCTATTCCACTGTTATAGTCTCCTCTGTGGGTATTTATGCTACTGAGTTCGAATTGAAAATTACTTTTGTCTTCTTCTTTCTTTTATTGTTTGAAAATGATATCACATTGCTTGCCATCTAAGCAACTTGGATATGAATTCAAGTAGCCCTTCTCAAGCCTGGCTCCATGTCAGAACAGCTAGAAAGGGTTCTTTTTCTCTAGAATCTGAGCCATGGCCTCTCATTCTAATCCTTACTGGAAAGAGATTGAGTCAAATTACCCAAATATTGAACAATACTTTACCAAATGAAGAAATAATGTATTCCTAAGGAGACAGACATAAAGCAGTGTCTCTTCATCTTCTGCCTCTAGGGAGCACACATGAACTCATGAAAGTCCTTTTTCAGCTTTATAAACAGAGAAAACACTTTCTCGTGTAAAAATTTAACTACAGATGTACTTCAAAAGCATCAAAAGAACGAGTGGGAAATTCTATGGTTGAGCTTCAACCATAGAGCTTCAAACTCGTTTGATTAATCATTCAGTTAATAAGCATATGTTGAATTCAACTGTATCTGTCAATTATGCAAGAAACTAGGAATTTAAAAAAGAAACTATTGAGGCAGTGGTGGCGCATGCCTTTAATCCCAGCACTTGGGAGGCAGAGACAGGTGGATTTCTGAGTTCGAGGCCAGCCTGGTCTACAGAGTGAGTTCCAGGACAGCCAGGGCTACACAGAGAAACCCTGTCTCGAAAAAACAAACAAACAAACAAAAAAAAAACCCAAAACAAAACAAAAAAAGAAACTATTTTGGTTCAGCACAAGTAAATAGACTGCCAGAACTTAAGTCAAGTCTCCAAAGGTCCTCCCTTGTTCCTGTTCCTGTGTGTGTTCACCTTCAGTTCTTATGTACCAGGTACTCTGGGATTCCCATCCCTAACTGCTGGGCCAGACCTAGAATCCTAGCAGCAGGAGGAAGACAAGGACCTATCTACACTACACTTGGTGAGACTATCTAATCATTAAAAAGGGTTTTGTTTGGTTTGTGTTAAGGTACAACGTGTTGGGATGGGTGCCACTTAGTTTGGTAGGAGTAAGTATACCTGACATGCAAGAGTACTTAAGTTCTATGCTAGTACTGAAAAAGAAATTCTTTTCTGATATAGAAACTGCATTCACAATTAGAAATCATCATTTAAGAACTCTGTTGTGAGCTACTAAACAGACCTGCATCAAGCATGTTACAACTGAAGGCCATGCAGATGTCTGGAGTCTGTGCTGTATCCTGAAGCCACTGTGATGCCAGTAGACACTACTGCCACTGTGGGCCATATTAATGCAGATGGTGGGCATTGCTGAGGGCCATGTCTGGGTCCCTAGTCCTCCTGCAGCCTGGGTCTGTGTTGATGCCCATGGCCCATGTTACCTAAAGGCCATGTGGATATTCCTAGTCTGTGCCGCAACCTGAAGCCATATTGATATCCAGGGTTTGGGCTGCCCCTGATGGCCTTTGTCTGGGTCTATAGTCCAACTGCAGCCAGGAGTTGTTTGTATTCTTTGCTGTTGCCAGAAACTGTGTGAAGGCCCATGACCTTTGCTCCCATAAAGAGCAAGGGGGCTGGCTACTTCTGCTGTCATACTGACGACTGCAGATGTACAGTGAAGAGGGAGGGACCTAAGTGGCTCTAGTGACACCCCAAGCCCCCCAAAATGTCACAGCCTAGACAGGAAGCATCCACACTTGATGGCTTCTGGGGGAGTCCAGGAGGGGAAGAACTCAGTTCTATTTAAGGGGCAGGCCACTGAAAGTTTGAACAGTTGACTCCAGTAAGTATATAGACAGCACAAAAAGGACTTATTTTGGTTTAATTTTTAAAAATTTTTACTTTTGGGGGCAGGGTCACAAGTGGGGAGAGGCAGACCTGGAAGGACTGGGAAGTGAGTGGAATTGGAATGCATAATGTGAAAGTCATAGAGAATCAATAAAACATGTTAAAACAAAAGCAAACAAAAAAAGAAAACCCAATTCTGTTACTTTTTGAGGAAACCATATGCTCATGCAAAATCAGATATTCCTCTAGTCTGAATCTGTACAAAACAAAACCACCCCAGTGTCCTCGCTGATATTCCTGACCTGAAAACGGCAGGGTGTACTTGTCACATGGGCTCCCTGTCAAAACGTCTTTGAGAAAAAGTTGTCTAAAGCACATATAATAGCTGTAAGTTAAAAGCTTGTGGACCCTTGTTATCCCCATTGGCAAGAAGACAAACTTGTAAATCGAGGCCATTATTCCAGGCTCTATGCATTCTTCTTAGTAGGGACAATATCTCAGAGAGAGGTCTCTGTTTCATGTGCATATGCAACATTCCAGATGACCCGTCTTGAAGTTCGGCAGCCTTTCCTGCAACCAGGCTGCAGAAGACAGCTACTAATGAATTTAATGATGCTAGTGACCATCTCAGTAACATTTTTCAAAATTTTATTCTTTCCTATGTTACATTCCTACTGCATCTCCTCTCCCTCTTGTCCCAATTCCTCCTTCCTATTCACTCCTCCTCCTTCAGAAAAGGGCAGACCTCCCAAGAATATTAACCAAAGGCATATCGAGTTGCAGTAAGACTAGGCACATCCCCTCATATTAAGGCTGGACCAGGCAACTCAATAAGAGGAAGAAAGTCTCAAAAGCAGGCAAAAGATTCACAGTCCCTGCTCCCACTGTTAGGAGTCCCACAAGAAAATCACACAACACAACCCTAACATAAATCCAGAGGTCCTGGGGCAGACACATGCAGGCTCCCTGCTTGTCCATTTAGTTTCTGTGAGCTCATATGAGCTCAGATTAGTTGATTTTGTTGGTTTTCTTGAGTTGTTGACCCCTTTGGCTCCTATAATCCTTCATCCCTACCTTCTGCAGGGCTCCCAAGCTCCATCTGATGTTTGGCTGTGGGTGTCTGCCTCTGCTCCCATCAGTTGCTGGATGAAGCCTCCCTGATGATGATCTAGGCTAAGTTCCTGTCTACCAGTATAGCAAAATATCATTATAGAATATTTCACGGACTTTTTCTTTTTTTTCTGGTCATGTTTGGTTCTATCCTAGGTCTCTGAACAATCCAGTCTCTGGTTCCTCGCCATCAATGCAGTGTCAGGAGTGGGCTCCCTCTCATGGCATGGGTCTCAAGTGGGACCAGTAATTGGTTGGCTACACCCACTATTTCTGCAACACCTTTACTCCAGCACATCTTGCAGGCAGAACAAGTTGTAAGTCAAATTACTTTGTGGCTGGGTTGGTGTCCCAATTCCTCCACTGGAAGTCTTTCCTGGTTATAGGAGATGCACATTTCAAGCCCCATTACTCAAAGTCTTAACTAAGGTCACTCACAATTCCTGGGAGTTTCCAGTCATATCTTCTAGTACTCCCTCCCTCCATCCTCCCCCATAGTATTTGAAGTTCTAGCTAAAACCACCATTATGCTCACTAACATCTTATTGATGACCTTGATGTGTGTGATAGTTTGAATAAAAAAATGCCCCTCATTCTCTCTGGTATTTGACTACTCTTAGTAAGTGGCACCATTTTAGGAGGTTTAAGTGGTGGGTATGGCCTTGATGGAGGAAATATACCTCTGGGGCAGGCTTAGAGATTAAAAGCCCAGTGCCACTTCCAGTTCACCGTTTCTTTGCTTATGTTGAAGATATGTTCTAGATATGTGCTCAGCTTTCTGCTTCTGCTGCTATTCCTGATGCATGCTGCATGTTGCCCTAGCCATTATGGACTCTGACCCTTTGGAACTGTAAACCCAAACTTTCTTTTTCTTTTTTTTCTTTTTTTGTTTGTTTGTTTTGTTTTCTGAGACAGCCCTGGCTGTCCTCGAACTCACTCTGTAGACCAGGCTGGCCTCGAACTCAGAAATCTGCCTGCCTCTGCCTCCCAAGTGCTGGGACTAAAGGCGTGCACCACCACTGCCCAGCTCTAAACTTTATTATAAGCAGTGGGCATGGTATATTATCAAAGCAACAGGAAAGAACCTGATTCAGTGTGCCATCTTATAGAGCAAAATCCTTTGGTGATTCTCTCACTCCAAATACTCCCACTCCTGTGAGCTCCTGAAACCTTTTTTATTTTTCTAATACTTGAGAAACTTGGGTACCTAGCTTAGCTTAGTGTGGGCAATTTTTCTTCTAAGATCCATATCTGGGAAAGCTTGTGCCATGGCCTGAGCACCTGCTTCTAGTAGTCCTGCCTTTGTCAGTCTCATGTCCCAGATACTTCAAGCATCTACAAAACCCAGGCTCACAGATAAGCTCTTGGGTCTTAAGAACCTAGTACTTTTTATAGTTAGGCTCAATGTGTCCAGATATGTTATGCTGTGGATTAGTCCTATGTACAGGCCTGAGCAGTAGAAAAGGAGCAGATGTTAAGGCAGGTCCTTAATGCATCTCAGAGGGATGCAAAGATGCTAAAATTCTCTCAGTAGAGAGACTTGAGCCACTGCCACAAGTTGTTAAACTCCAAAGGAGTCAAGGAAACCAAAACCTTTGGAGCCGTGCATCCAAACAACTCTTGTCTTATGTGTCAGGTCTCAAATGTCCCCAATCTGGTTCCTGACCATAGCAGATTTGCCTTATCTGGAATCCAAATACAGACAAAACTGGGTATCTTGAATCCCAGGTCTTCAGTCTTTTGCTGATGGGGACTGAACCCATGACCTTCTACATGCTGAGTACCCCACTGTTGGGCTGTATCCCAGCTCCAGGGTTTCAGTTTTTCTTACACTTCTGTGAAAGCTGTGAAAGTTATTATGCCCCCAAACTCCAGCTTACCTTTTTCCCTGGGCCACACCCAGTACCAACTCTAGTGGTCTGGTGCTTCCAGGAAGAAGGCACTGCAGTTAGGAGGGCAAGAGAACTATTAGCAGTCTGGGAAGAAGAAACCAAGCTATAATGCAGACTTGAAGCATGTGAAGTGAAAATACATTCTGGGCAGGGAGAAACACGGAAATTCAAAGAAGCTTTTGAAGACTTTATTTTGGCTTATGGTTTCAGAAGGTGAGAGTACACAAGGGCAGGGAAGGCATGGCATGCTGGCTGGAGCAGGAAGCTGGCTGATCACATCTTCATCCAGAGACTTGCAAAAAGCACAGGAAGCAGGGCAAGATTGCAAAACATCAAAGCCTACCATCAGTGATGTACTTCCGGCTGAAGGTTCCTTAGTCTCCTGAAACAGCACCAACTGGAAAAAAAAATCTATGAGCCTATCTATAGGGGATTTCTCACTTAGACCATAACAGGCAAGGGGAGTTTTGGACTGAGAAGATCTGGCATGATCTTAGAAACCCAAAAGGGAGATCTGACATGAAGTTGACCCTATTTGGAAGATCAGGACAGGATTCCATCTGGGAAACTTGGTCATCGCTCAGGGGTAGCTTACTCTAAAACAAGGATAGATCTTGAAGAATATCAGCTATCCTGACCAGGGTCCAGGGATAGCTGAGAAACTTGGGTTATCAACAATTTGGCCACTGCTCCCACCTAACACCCCTCTAACGCAGTTCTCCTGGAGTCTTTCAACATATAAAAAAATAAAGTGTGGAACTCAACCATTTAGACAGAACTAACCACTGGGAACTATAAGCAGTTATACCTGAAAAACCAATATGCCTTCATATACTTATGTTTAGCACGGGCATGACTAGTGCCCACAGAGGTCAGAAGACATCAGAGCCACGGGAACTGAAGATAGAGATGGCTGTGAGCCACCATGTAAGTGCTGCACCAGGTACTCTACAAAAGCAACAAGTGCTCTCAACCTCTGAGCCATCACTCCAGCCCCCAAATGTTTTTGAAAAACAAAGCAATTAGTACAGGGAGATAGTTTGAGTTCTATTACTTTGGTTTAGAGAGACAGGGTCTCTCACTGGGCCCCAACCTTACTAATTAAGGTAGGTTAGCAGTGAGCCCCAGGGTCCTCCTATCTCTGCTTTTCCCAATACTAAGATTAAAGCATGGCACAATTCCTAGCATTTTTATGTAGGTCCTGGGTTTGAACATAGACCCCCATGCTTGCAGTCAAGAAAAGGCCCATCATACTCCAAATATGATCTCACTTAAATTACATCTTCAACCAATTCTCCCTTGAGTATAGCCATAGCCTAATGTCCACTTAGCTGTTGGATGACACAAGACATGTAGCAGATATAGCCAGGTTCTAGCTTGGAAATGTCTTTCTAGTGGTCAGAGTTATTGTTGCTTCCAGAAAACACTGCCAGCCAGGGACTAAAATCTAGTCTAATTTCAGATATGATTTTCCTTGAATCTCACTCAAACAAGGAAGTTGGACTCAGCTGTTTATAGTGATGTAGCTCTACAGCAGTGGTTCTCAACTCCTGAGTTGTAACCACTGGGGTGGGAGGTGCATCAAACAATCCTTTCACAGGGGTGACCCAAGAAGATCAGTAAACAGATATTTACATTTCATAACAGAAGCAAAATTACAATTATGAAAAATAGCAACTACATAATTTCCTGGTTTGGGGTCTCCACAACATGAGGAACTGTATTAAAGGCTCACAGCATTAAGAAGGGTGAGAACCACAGCTCTACAGAATCAGGGCTTTTTAAATGTTCCTTGTTGGGTGGGATGTTTTGCTAGTGGCCTGAACTCACTTGGGACATATTCTGAGATTCATTTTTCTGGGCATCTTTCTGTGTTGTTGCTTTAAGGTGGCTTTATTTCATAGAGATCTCCTACCAAAATGATAAATGTCCCGAGAACACAAGTAGACCCAGTTCAACCCAGCCTGTGTCCACAAAAACTACAAGTCCACCTGATACCTTGATCACCTAAACTCCAATTCTATGCCCACTTGGAAGTCATGACATTTACAGTTTTCAAGTCATGGTACCACTTTTGCAGACAATTTCTGTGCTGATCAGATACACTGTGTGTGTGTGTGTGTGTCTATGTGTGTGACAGAGAGAGAGAGAGAGAGAGAGAGAGAGAGAGAGAGAGAGAGAGAGAGAGAGAGAGAGAGAGAGATTGAGAGATCACACTTTTCACACTGTACAGTTTTCTACTTCCCTTATGACATAGCATTTTCAAGATCTGTGTCCTCTCCTACAGACCAGCTTACTTGGCCAGTGTATACTCAGCAAGTAGCTGTGTTTAATGTAGTTTTTAACCTTATGAGTGTCAGGCTGATGATTCACTGTTACCCAAATATACTGAGTTTAAAACACCTATATTCTTATCTAGGCAAGGAATCTGTCTCTGAGATAAGGTAATGATATAATAAACACTCATTCAAACAGACAAAAATCAATAAATTAATGATTTAAGAGCAAATTTCTCAAACTCTCTGGGACAAAAAACTATGTTTGCCTGATTCTTCACTTCACATAATGGTTTGGGTATTTGTTTAAAACAGGTAGTATATGAGTGTTTCTTTCAAAAAGACGGGATTAAAAGACAGTATAGGGCTGGAGAGATGGTTCAGTGGTTAAGAGCACTGGCTGTTCTTCCAGAGTCCTGAGTTCAATTCCCAGCATGTATGGTAGCTCACAACTATCTACAACTGTAGTCCCATGGGATCCGATGTCCTCTTCTGGTGTGCAAACATGCAGACAAAATACACATGTACATAAGTAAATAAATCTTTTAAAAAAGATTCAAGTATAATCAACTTAAAATACATTTATTAAAAACCAATATATCTAGTACTGTCCCTTATAGGCTGAGATCACCAATACATCTTGCAATGGTCTACCTAAAATTAGAGGACACAGGATACATTATTGGTAGGAGGGAGGGAAGACAGGACAAAGATAATGAGCTTTACTGGTTGAACATTAAAGTGGTAAAACCTTTAGGTAGAAAAACAGATCCTGGGGGCTGGAGAGATGGCTCAAGGTTTAAGAGCACTTGCTGCTTGTGCAAAGGACTCTGATTCAGTTTGTAGTGCCCACAAAGCAGCTCACAACGATTCAGGGATTCCAACATCCATCTTCTGGCATCTGCAGGCACTATCCAAATATGGTATACACACACACACACACACACACACACACACACACACACACACAAAATAAACTTAAAAAAAAAAAAAGAACAAAAGCAGATGCTGTAACTTTAATCCAAGAACATTAGCAATATATAATAAGTCTTATGTTATTATAAGTTTGGGACAAGGATTGTTGGTGGTCAAGTCTAGGCAGGTACTGAACACTCACAAAGGCCAAGGTACTGGAAAGAAGGGGAGGTGTTTTAAGGCTAGATTCCCTAACATTTAACAACAACAACAAAAAAGTGAGACGAGATTAAACTGTCAGATTTTTTGTATAATCAGAACAGACACCACCACCATTAAAACAACAGGAAAGATAGAAATTTGCTTTTATTGGAATAATAGTAGAGATTCAAATGCTTTTCATGTTGAGTTAAATATATGCAGGACACAGGCATTCCTACTCAGACTCTTAATCAGTGATACATATTCATCTACAGTGGCCCCAAAGGTGAGGTAGATATGAAAAGATGCTTTCTATCTTAGATTTTTACTTTTCTTTCCCTAAGGAGAATTGCATGTGTACCTTACTGAATTGTAGGGCACATAGGTACTCCTATGTATATGCTTGCATTAATATAACAATACATTTAGAAATAGCATGCCTAATCAAAACCTACCTCAAGGGATATTCACTGAGGCAGAGCTAGAGCACTGTGGTTCTGGCCTTAGCTATTCAAGTACACAACCCTATCATCTGACCTCTCCATTCAGCTGTGGTTAATTAGACTGTATGTTGCCTTTGTATGAACACAGTTAGCAACAGGGGGACTTTAACAGACCCACATATTCACAGCAGTTTATCTAGTGGAGAATAGTCAGACCTACTATGGATGGTAGGAAACAAGTTAAGGATGTGGAGAACGGCAAAGTCAAAGCAAATGCTGCTTTCTCAAACCATCTACTAACCTAGTAGCTGCAACAACAGCTTGCTGATAGAAGCTAGCTATGAGTTGACTCAAGAAACTAACTAAGCTCACATTTCCTGCTTGCCTGGAGTGAGGTGCAGAGACAGCCAGCCCATCTGCTCACTTCCTTCTCTCTTCTTGTAGCTTCAAGAGTCACTCATCTTAGTTAGCTGACCAGTGAGCACTCAGAAAAGCATCCAGGAAATGTCCTTATTAACCACAACACTTTTAAGTTAAGCATCATCAGACTCATGGTAACTCAAAGTTTCCAGGTCTCAATTTTTAATGTTCAAATCCTCCTTTCCCTGCTACTAGTTTTTGTTTGTTTTGTTTTTTCAAGACAGAGTCTTACTATGCAGCTCTGGCTGTCCTGGAACTCACTATGCAGACTAGGCTGGCTTCAAACTCACAGAGATCCATGTGCCTCTGCCTCCCTCAGTGACAGAATTAAAGGTACGAACCACTGCACCCAGCTTGCCCTGCCACTCTTTGGTAAGATTTGTATTTTTTCAGTATCAGGACTGAGGGACTGAGGCCAGGCAGGAGATACCACTGTCTGGCCTCAGCCTTTTCAAAAGGCTACAACCTTTTTAAAGTTTGGGGACAAGGTCTTAGGAAATTACCAGGCTGTCCTGAATTATTAATGAAAATCTTCCCGTGTGTTTGCAGAGTAATTTTAATCACAGGCCAGGATGTGCTTCCCTGAAGCATAAGCACCCCACAACTGAGTAAGGACCACCTATGGATAAGCAGCTTCAGTGATGCCCCTCATGCCATGAGTTCATTTGGAAACAGAAGCTGTCTGTTTCCATAATCTTTTAAATAATAGGCTTTCATATACAAGAAGCACTATGCAAATTAAAGTTTATATCAAAGAACTCTTATACTTATCCAATTAGTATTCAAGTATGCAGTATGGGAGAGCAAATGACAAACTGCTTTATTATTTAAAGTTACTTAAGATCCATAAAGCACACAAAGTAACCTATGTTCAACTAAGAAAAGGTTGGTACATGTATTGAAAAATATATAACACAGACTTGTCTGTCTTAACATTTACATTCTAGTTAAAAAGTAGTTATTTTACATATTTTTGTAATTTGTACTTATAAAATATATATACCCACCCTATTCAAACCCTCAAGCATGAGCTTTCCATTCCTAAGCAAAAGCAAAATCTCTACTGTGATTACCAAAAGAATATGACAGCAACAATATGAACAGATTTAATGTGACCTGAACATGTACTTAATTCTTGAGTACTAGATAAATTCAATAATCTACCCAAATAGTTCTTTACTTCACGCTGACAACCTGCCTCTATCTGAATGTATTGTTATTATGAAGAGACTTGCACCTTTGTGGTGTGATAAAAATCTCAGAATGCCTTCAGAGTCTTGTCTTGGGCTTTCAGACAGCAGGTTTCCAGTCTTTCCATAGACAAGAGACTATGGTAAGTTACGGCTCACAGAAAGGCCAGAAAACATTTTCAGTACATTTTGTCTTTGAGAAAAAAACTTACATGATTGCATAAACTAGTCCTGAAAATCTGATTCTCCTTTCCCAGGCACTCTTCCCAAGTGAGGGCTGGACATGTGTCTACTCAGGCACTCCTGCTCACAGAAAAGAAGCCCAGCACAACCTTAGCATATTCTCAGACTCATCATCGAACATATCAATAATTAATCTGAGGACTAATACCTTACTTAGCAGATTGCAGAACTATACAGCAAGCTGAGCCTGAAATGTTCAAATTCTATGTGCCTCTAAGCACATTATCTAAAGATAATGATGCCTAAAATCCTGTCTAAGATAATGAATGATTTATGTTGAGGAAAAGTCACTCACAAAAAATTTTACCACATTTAAATGTAAAAACAAGTTAATTCACTTGAGAAATAATAGATTCTGGAAGAAGCCCTATGTAATGGAAATCCCTCCATATCACTACCAAAGAAATTCAAGGACAGTTCACAGCTTAGTTTTGTCAATTATTCAATACATTTAGCTACCTGCTGATGAAATGAAGTTAGGTACACCCCCCTTTGTGCCCCACATACCCACGTTCCTTATTTATAGAAAGTATTTTTTAATTTCTTGAAAATTTTAGATGTAGCAGGGTGGTAGCAGCTCACATCTTTAATCCCAACACTTGGATGGCAGAGGTAGACCTACCTCTGTGAGTTCGAGGCCAGCTCAGTCTACATACAGCCAGGGCTACACAGAGAAAGTCTTGTCTCGAAAAACGAAAACCAAAAAAACCAATCTTTCTTCTTTAGATTCCCTAACCTTAAACAAAAATAAAAAACGAACTTAAAAGTCAGAAAAGGAAACAAGAAGACGTTGAGCATCTATATGAGAAGAGAAGAGGTAGTTAAGAAGTGACAGAACGGTAGGGGCAAAGACCTAAGAAGAGTAACAAGGGTGGGAGCAGCTGCTGTCCCAGACAGCTTCAGACTGCAAGCACGCATCTGTGATTTCACTGGAGCAGCACACAACAGGCCGGTGCTGACTGTGTTCTGTGGCGGTGTAAATGGAGCTGCCAGTGAGTGGCGCCCTCAGCTCTGCAGCACTGGCTGACTGTGTGTTCAGTGGCGGTGTAAATGGAGCTGCCAGTGAGTGGCGCTCTCAGCTTTGCAGGAGTCTGATAATGAATCGTCAGAAAGGTATTTTTGAAAACCAATTTACATGCATATACAATTAAAAATAATTATAACCCTTAACCTTTGGCTAAGATATATTAAAACACAATAATGAGAAATATAAGCAGCAGCAAACATGAAAGCTGAGACCTAGTCACACTCAATTTTTTTTAACTAAAAAAAAAAAAAAACCAAAAACCTTTGAATATATAGTACCTCCTCTTCTACTATACTCCCAAGAAGTTTTAAATATTGCAATTCTCAAAAACCACAGGCTTTAAAAAAGACTTCGTTACCAGAAATAACACATTTACCCACCATTTTCATCTCACTGATCATTTTCTTTACTGTCAATTTACCTTTGATGAAACCAGTCTCTAGACACCTGTTTTAGGATCTCCAGAAGTTATTATCAATGTAGGTAAGTAAAATATATACAATCATTACTTATATATGCATTTGCATGTATTTAAAATTCAGAAAGGGAAATAGTAAACCACCCTGGTCACTTAGTAACATGAGCAACAGAAATTATGGTCTTTTTCCAGCTGAACTGTTGACTACATAAAAGCTGTCATCCTTTTCTCCTAGGACCTAAAGAATAAAACAAAACCTTATTGTCCCACTAGCTAAAGAAAATTACATATATAAATTCTTTAGAAGTAAATATAAACTCCCTAAGAGAACACCCACAAAACTGAAACTAACCTCTCTCCGTCAAATGTTTTATATATATATGTATACATATATATATACATATATATGTGTGTGTGTGTGTGTGTGTGTGTGTGTATATATATATGTGTGTGTATATGTACATATACACACACATATATATATCATTTGTCTGTATTTGGAAGGGCATCAAGTTCGTACCTGCAAAAACAAGGAACTGCCTGAATCTTATCTAAACAAAATTTGGCAAAACAGGAGAACAGACAAAAATAAATGTGAGAGAGAGAGATTGGGGGATAGGGGAGGTGGGCAGACAGACAGGTAAGTGTGAAAATATGTTGCAGGCTAGTACTTAATGGAGGATGCAGGAAGGAGGGAATAAACAGCATACTTCATATACATTTCTTGTAATTCTGGCTTCCTTTCAGTAGTAACATTACAGCAAAATATTTGTTTTATAACTTGTCCTCAATGGAACAATGACCAAGATACACATCTTATGACTTTTAATAATGGTAGATAATTAAATGCAAGTGTAAAAGAATTTTTCTAAATTCAAAGGAGTAATATTAATCTAATTATGAATTAGTAGTAGTTGATGCTCCTATATTTTAGATATATTTTTAATCTCTTCAGTTGGAACCAAAAATGAAGTAAAAGTGTTTGGTTTTTTACTATCTCCCATTTCATTTGAGTCTACTCTACAGTGTCTGTATAGAGAGAGGTATATTAAAGCACTGTTATCAAAACACAACTGAAGCTAGTAATCTACACTACAGCACTGTTACTGCTTGACCTGTGTGTAGTAATTCCTTCGGTGGGTGACGTCACAGGCCAGGATTTTATTAAGAGAACCACGAATAGGTAAGCTTTTCTCCCTGTGCCCCCACCCCCTGACAAAAAGAGTTAATTAGTATTTAGAGCAGTGACATAAACTTAATTTACAGCTGTAATTTTATCTTAAAAGCAGAGGAAAACTAAGAATGTAAAGATTTCTTTCATGTTAAGTAGCCAACTAATAAAACTGATAATGATCACTGTGGGAACTTATGTAAATGCAGTCAAGACAAGAAAATGGTTATAATCTTTAAAAAATGATGATTGCTCCCTAGTAGTATAAACAGTGTCTACAATTTGGTGGCTGGCCACGGTTTTAATGTTTTTCAAGTTATTTCTACAGCAGACATATTTTTGAAGTCTACCCACCCCTGAGTTCAGCAGTTATACTTTTAGAGTGTAAAATTATATGCCCTTAATTAACAACATGTACAAAGCTACAAAATGTCATCTACACAGATTAAAAACAATTTTTAAAACATTTTTTTACCAATTATCAGTTGAATGATTTTTATGGGGTTACATACTGTCAGACCTTTTAGCCAACTGGTTTTTATTTTTAGCCCAAATTGATTAATATATTCACTGCAGGATATTCAAAAAGAGTGTAACAGTAAGGCATTAGTAAAAATAACATTGTCATAGAAACAGAGCTTGCATATGTGAAAAGGTAATTTATAAAATACATTAATCACTTCTTAAAAAGACCTAGTTATAGTATCATTACATGGTATATGGTACTTGAGATGGACCCTTTTCAACAACTGTTTTATAGATCAGAGAGAGAGAAATGATAGATAGATAGATAGACAGACAGAGACACGCATGCATACATACATACATACATACATACATACATACATACGAGTAGAGACAGACAGAAAAACTACACGTAGCTGTAAGCAAAATCTCAACAAACAAAACAAATTCTTCCAAGAAACCTTACACAATGGAAATGTGAGTCAAATAAGCAAACATCATTTTTATAGTGTCCCTTTGCCAAAATCTTAAAATAAAAATGTCCACACTCTTTTGTTAAAACATTAAGCCTCTCTCAAAAATGTATTTCTCATTTTAGGGTACAGTACTGAAAGACAAGATGATACATGTAAAGAAAATTTACAAGAAAAAAACTTGACAAAATTCTTTCAATTAAAGTATTGTAACATTTAAACAAAACATAACAAAAGAAACAAGATTACAAACAAAAATGTTTATGGATTTTTTTCCCAAACATAAATAAATGAAATAGTGTTTAGGCAACAGGGCTCATGCTGATGGCTAGCAGGAAGTAACAGAGTATAATATACTTGGAAAAATAATAACAGGCCCAAATGATAGATGGCAGTAATTTAATCATCACTGCCTTTTTTTTTTTTTTTTTTTTTTTTTACTTCCAAAACAACGCCTTGGTTAAACCATTCACACCCTATTATTCACACCTTTACTTCAGAGATTGAGGACTATATACAACAAATGAATTTATTTTCACCATAGGGATAACATATTGTACCTCTCTGCCAATGTTCCTCGAAAACTTTCCATGTCCAAACAATTTGACAGTAGATATAAACAATTAAATAAATATGCAATGATCTTTCTTACGGTCCTTTAAGATGCATGTAATTTCATGCTGTTAGCCTTACGATCACAGTGCATAGAATCCAAATACAAACAGTTGGGGTGGCTTTCATGTAATGTTGGATCCCTCACTTGCCTTATAATCCCACAACAACCGATAAATTCATTTCATAGGTCCTATCATGCATTAATCACCAAGTGGCAGGAGTTATGAAAACTCTTCCTTTTACAATGTCCATTGCCGGCAATGAACGTCCCCAAACCACTGAGGGAGTCACTGTTATTGCACAATATATGAGGACCTGGAACTTTTCCAAAAGCTTAAAAAAATAAAAATTAAAAAATGGAATTATATTTGACATTTCCTGACACCTGCATTAATACTGTATGACTAATAAAAGCATGTCAGTTGCCTGGACTGAACCAGCGATCAACATGCGCCCAGAATGCACACGAGTAAAAATGCAGTAAAAGGAAGTAGTCTTCATTGCCTATAGGTCACTTCCAGTCAAAGGTTAAAGTTCAAAGACTGAATGATCAAAGTGCTCATTTTCTCAGTAGGACTATCTTCTGCTACGAGGATGAGAACAGTGGCATCAACAAGTATCATCTTTAAGAAAAGGAGAAAGAGATAATTAAAAATTTAAGCATGTGTAAATAATCCACAAGTTCATCTCACGTAGAAATAATGTCAAGTGGCAAGAGCATGGCTGGCCTGACTTGCCTTTCTCAGTCTTTACAGATAAAAATTTGTGTTCAGTTATATAATATAAGCAAACCAAACCTTTACTTTTTCAAAGAAATGAGAGCTTGCAAAAACTTTAAAATAATGTATGATTAGTATATTAGTTCAATTTGAAACAAGAAATTGATATGCTAAGGTAGCACATATTCAGGAGATATCTGAAAAGAATTTTTCTATAAGCAATTCCTAAGCAGTTGTGACATTTTACATTAAATAATACATCATACACCTTTAGTCAACTTTCCTTCAATAGTAAGATACAACTTTCAAATCAATCAATAGACATTTAATGCTGTTAATGTCCATTCAGAACACTTATGTTCAGAAAGTATTCATAATACCCAGAAATATTCATATGCAAAGTTATTTAAGACCCCAAATCCCTACAATACCGTCTGTAGCCTCCACATATTATATTTAGACAGAAGAATTGAGGACTTTTCGGCTAGAAGCTTCGGAGTAGCAGCAACTGCCAAGACTTACGCAAGCTTACAAAGGAAAGCTGAGGAAATACTGCTACATTTCTACAAATAATTCCACCCAGAGGCTGATAAATTACTGCTAACAGAATTTCCACTAATAAAGACTAACTTAATTCTGTTATGCCAGGGGAATTCATGAATTATAATATACATGGTAAATAAACTATATTTTAAAAATAAATCATAGAGCTGGGTGGTGGTGGCACACTCTGCACTTGAGAGGCAGAGGCAGGCGGATTTCGGAGTTTGGGCTACACAGAGAAACTCTGTCTCGAAATACCAAAAAAAAAAAATAAACAAACAAAATAAAATAAAAATAAATAAATCATGGGTTGGTGGTCAACCTCAGTGACATAGTATTTTCCTAATCCTGGGCATAATTTGAATAATTTTAAAAAATCATGTAGGCTCAATCCTCAGCATCAACAATAAGCACCAAGACCACACCCAGAGATGCTGAATGTGCAGCCAACCCAGGCCACACCGCTAGACTCTCTATCAAAACAAGAGAGATAGGCTGGAGAATGGCTCAGAGATTAAGTGCTCTGGGAGTAGATCACAGTCCTATCACAGCATCCATGGTGGGTTCCTCACAATGACAACTCAAGCTCCAAGGAAGCCCTTTTCTGACCTTTGAGAGCATGAGAACACACACACACACACATACACACAATTTTTTGAGACAGAGTTCATGCAGCTCACACTGGTTTCAACCTTGCTTCAAATTTAAATTCAAATTCAAATTGCCAGGGCTTCAAATTCTTCCTGCCTTCAAATTCTAAGTGCTAAATGTCACGACTAATCCTCCAAATGAAAAAGAACACACTGAAGGAAAAAACAAATGGAGAATTCATATCTCTTACGTTTCATATCAAAATACCCATTACAGTGGAGTTGAAATAAGATGTACTGGTGAATGTAAACCAAACAGGAATATGAAGGAGTTTCTTAAAATGCTACCTACCTCTCAGATAAAGAATGTTTTAGATTCGTGTGTGTGTGTGTGTGTGTGTATTTTGAGGGGTATTTTTTGGTGAGTGCGTGTATGTGGGGTCAGTTTGTGTGTATATATGTGTGCATGTGTTTTTTGGATATGTGTGTGTGTGTATACATGAGTATATGCGTGTAGTGTTTTGTGGGGGGGAACGTGTGTGTATGTATATGTGTGTGTATATGGGGGGGTGGTTTTTGTTTTTTTTCTTTGTGGGTGACTATGTTTTGGACAGGCTCCTGCTAAACTTTCAAGGCCAACCTCAAGTTTGCAATCTGCCTACACTGGCCTCCAAAGTAGATGGGAATATAAGAATGTCAAGTATTTTATTAAGACAAACACGACAACCCATCAGACTTAAATCTGTAAGCTACAGCATGGCAATGAGTTCTACCTGTATGGAGACAAATTTTAGAGTGACACAGATAATGATACATAAAGTCACTAAACCCAATCAAGCGTGCTATCTAGTAAACTAAAGACAAGCTTGTATTTCTAACGACATATCATATGTTTTAGACGGCAGCACAGATTTCCCTTTATGAATGGTTGTTCACTCTGGAAGGTTCACAGCATGGCAGGTCTCTGTAGAATGTGCTACTAAAATGATTATAAAGTACTTAAAGCTTTCTCCTGTCCCAGTCTGCATCTTGGATCAAACGTTAAAATAAATTTAGGTTGATATGGTTGTGCCTGCCTTGAACACTTTAGTTTTGTGGAAATGTATTAAGTTTTAAAGTTTGAATTCAATGATCTCTAACAACAGTACTCCAGGGGAATTAAAAGGTTATAAATCCTCAATAAATATACAAAATGAAGCCTGTAATAACTGGTTTGAACCTAGGTATGAGTCAAAACCATCACCCTGCTTTCCCATAGCTAAGAGGTAAAACCAAACAACAAAACAAACACCTTCAAGGAATAGCTATATGCAAACATTATTAATAGATGCTAGATGGACACACACAGGAACAATGGCATCAATCCTCTTTTGGGTTAGGACCCAAATATACAACTATAAAAGGTTGTGAAAGACCATTAGTAGTCTTTAACCTCTTGGCTAAGCTATTATATAACACCTTAAGAAGAAAATCCAAGAATAATGATTTTAATTGTCTCTGGAATTACAAAAAGCCTCTACTAAAATCCCATCTCCAATATAACACATAGACAGCTGGTTCCAGAGAGGTTACCTCCATCACTACTAACTTCACTGAGCTTATGGAAATGTAAGAACTAGAGAAAGGTCATTACATTCCCCCACAATTATAAAAGGCATATCACCCTGGCATATTATCCATCTCCTCAAGTCTCACCAAGGACACAAGCTGGTAAAGTAAGGCTAACATTATTAGAGACAAAATATTTACAATTAAGCTTTTCTCATAAGAGTTTAAGGAATTAGTTTTCCTTTGCCAAATGGATTCAAGGAAGATTTTAGAACAGACAGGAAATAGAACTGTCACCCATGAGGAGGTAGAGGGTACTGCTAAACCACTCAAGTTCTGGATTCAGGAATTCAGTAATTTTGTAGCTGTAAAAGGTAAAACAAATAAAAAAAAAAAGGTTCACAATTAGTATAAATTTGTATATCTATGGACAAAGGCTATAAAGCAGGAAGAAAAAGAGGTATTTTTGTTTTTATTTTTGAGACATGGTCTCCAGTAGCCCAAACTGGCTTTGAACTAGGAACATAGAAGATGGAGAATTGATCTATCTGCCTTTCCCTCTAGAAGACTGGATGACATTTGTGTGCCACCACTCCCACTTATGTGATGCAGGAGTTTCTTACATGCTACGCAAATATTCTACTAACTGAGCTACATCCCCAACCCTAAAGCACTAACACTAGTAATCTGAGATTGTTTTATGCTCCCCTTCTCCTAAAATCTTCATAATTCTACAGGAATGTTCCATGTGGTTTGAAAGAAAAGATTGTTCAACTTCTTCCCATATTAGACTCAACCATTTGTTACACATGCTATCTAAATACTATGCTGTATCCATTGCCTGTAAATCTATGTTTCTGATTCAAACACTCAAGTGTGAACTTAACCTAATTTCTAACTGCATATAAAAGACTGCACATCACAGTCTTAGTGCTTTAAAAATCAAGTGTCTGAACTCCCCTTTCAAACAACTGCATATAAAAGATTTTTAATACTGACTCCAGAAAACAAGTTTTATTATCAATGGATTTTGGTTGTCTACTTCATTGTAATACTTTTACAGCTAAAAAATGATAGTGTATACCTTTGCTATGAATAATTTTTTTGTCTGACAATAAAAACTCTGGAGTACAGAGTTTTTACATACATCATGGCTCTGATGTAGCCATGACTTCCTAATATGGTTGTCTGTACAAGACCCGCACAAAACCAAGCCAGTCAATGTTGTGCTCACAAGTTCCCACCCCTAACTCAGGAGCTATTGAACTGGCAGCTTCCAAGAGAGAGAGAGAGAGTCAGTTTTCCTTAACAGTGTAGACCCTGATACATCAACCATATTCCAGCAGCTGGCCTCATCCATGAGCATATGATTATCCCAAACTGAACACAGTAGGGTGTGTTAAAGGAAAAGAAAAAAAAGAAAGAAAGCGAGAGAGAGAAAGAGGGGAGCATGAGGGGGATATGGAAAGGAAACTGTTGTTTGGTAGATCAACTTCAGCCTGATTTCTGAGGCTCCCATCTTATAAAACCAGGAGCTTAAATGATTTCAGACTTGTAATCTTCCACTATTAGTGTCTCCATCCTGCCTATATGAAGTCCTCTTTAGAGCACACACATCATCATTCCAACTATCCCACCTCTTGATTCTCTGCTTCCATCTACGCTGTACATGCTGACCCATGTATGTTGTTAGTGCCATACAGAATGGCTATAGAGCTGAATGCCTCAAACATAATTCCACTTAATTTCTCAAAACTAAAATGCTAGCTCTCTGTATGTGCATGAGGAGAGA
This sequence comes from Mastomys coucha, assembly GCF_008632895.1. Taxonomy (NCBI): domain Eukaryota; kingdom Metazoa; phylum Chordata; class Mammalia; order Rodentia; family Muridae; genus Mastomys; species Mastomys coucha. The sequence goes on from NW_022196896.1 coordinate 45,501,305, forward strand.
GGAGAAGAGAGGAGAGGAGAAGAGAGGAGAGGAGAGGAGAGGAGAGGAGAGGAGAGGAGAGAGGAGAGAAGAGGAGAGGGGAGGAGAGGAGAGGAGAGGAGAGGAGAGGAGAGGAGAGAGGAGAGAAGAGGAGAGGGGAGAGGAGAGAGGAGAGAAGAGGAGAGGAGAGACAGAGAGAATGAACGAGAATGACTCTGTAGATTAGAAAGTGTGAGGGGAAGAGCTTATCCAATTCCTGATTGTGAGTTCATGCATATGTGTGTTGAACCTGGGCTTCATGCTCATTGACCATACACGTGACCACTAAGATACATCCCACTCTTGGCCCTGAATCTTTTGGAATGGCTTCACAGATCACATAAGAAAAAGATCTGTCCTTATAATCCTTTGAGAATTAGATAACACTAATGTCCTGACCAGTTTTTTGTCAATGGATACAAACAATAGTCATTTGGAAAAAGGGAATTTTAATTGAGAAAGTGCCTCCCTCCATAGGACTGACCTATGGGAATTCCTCTGATTAATGCTTGATGAGAAGGGCGCAGCCTACTATGAGCTGTGTCACCACTGATCCAGGACCACCTGGACATGTAACAGACAGCAGGCTAAGTCTGCATGAGGAGCAAGCCAGTAAGCAGTGCTCCTCGATGGCTTCTCCATGAGTTCCTGCCTTCAGTTCCTAGCCTGACTTCCCTCAGTGATGGACCATGACCTTTCCTCCCCAAGCTGCTTTTGGTCATGGTGTTTTATCACAGCAATAGAAACCCTAAGACAGCTAAGAAATAAGTGTTAGGGCTTGATAATATGGCTTTATAGTTGCTGCTAAGTCGAAGAGAGGAGATTCCTTGGTCTCAAGAGTAGAAAACTTAGCCTAGTAAACAGAGATAATGAGAAAATTAAAAGCATCGGCAAGAATAGTACTTAATAAGTATATGTGGTGCCACACCCCACAATCCTAGCATGCTAGAACCAAGAGGATTACACAAGTTCAAGGCCACCCTGGCTGTCACAAGTTCTAGACAATCCAGGACTCCATAGTGAGAAGAAGAGGGAGGAGGAAGGGCAAGGGCGAAGGGCAGAGCACTGATGCACATGGTCTGAACACTGAGTGCTAAAGAAAGAACGTGAGCAGTGAAGATCTTCTACCATTGAACCTGCTAAGTAAGCAAGATAACTGGCTTTGGAAAAAAATCCAATAAAGCTAACAACTTAGGCTTTTTGTGGACAGATATGATTGTCTCTATCGGTAAGATCATGCAAATTCAACAACTCTGAACTATGTAATAATAATGTTTATAATGTCTGTAACTAACTGGCATTTAGATGTGCACAAAGGAAAAGACAATACTATGTTCCAACTGTTGAAAGGTCTTAGCATCTTATACATGATGAAAAAAATCCAAACAAGAAGCTTCCTAGTTGGATGGCACAGCGCCTGTTCCTCTTTCAATTACAGCAGCCCGTGCTCCTTTCCTGAGTACATATGCATCACATATGCAGCAGATTTGTCTCAAAGGGAGATGGTGCAAGGTTATCTAGGCCATCAGGGCTCACGCAGGGAAAGAAAACATTAAAAAATAGAGAGCGCCACCAGGAGTCAGCAAATCAAGGCTACTTGAAACAGATTTAAACAGTGGCTCAGTACAAACCTGACCCCCACATACCATGGCGTGCACACTCAATAACAATAAAGAGCTGTTGCTCAAAAGAAGTCATAGTATATGTGACTACATATATAAGACCTGTACATGACAGTCAAAATCCCATCATGGGTAGCAATGGAGGCTGAAAATCTCATCTCTACCTGGTGCAGAAGCACCAGCTAGCTCTCTTAAGAGCTGTGACCCCTGAAAAGCTAGCTACCCATGTTCTAGTACAGCAGTACCAAATGTGGGTTGCATCCCTTTGGGAATCCAACAACTCTTTCACAGGGGTAGCCCAAGACCATCAGAAACATAACAGTAGCAAAATTATAGCTAAAAGGTAGTAACAAAAATAATTTTATGGTCAGCAACGGCCTCCTTACACTGGACACAGTGCCACTGCATCAACTCTGCTCACCTTAGCTGAGCATTTGGAAATGTTAAGTTTTAAACTTACAGTTTAATGAACACAGATTTCACATTGAATAGAAAGACAAAGGGCCATATTCTCATTAAGTTTTGCCAAATTTGATTTCTTTAGGTTAATAAAAAACCAAAATCCCCATCAATGAAAAAAAAAATACTTTTATGGATACAAAGGGGATATAGCTCAGGTCTAGGACTATCCAGCAGGCATGAGATCAGGGGTTCTATTGCCAATACCAAAGAAAAAAGAAGTCGACTGGGGAATACAAACACTTGCTTTTAATTTAAGCTATATCCTTGGGATAGCAGTAAGATTGATTTACATATGATTATTTGTAATTGTCATAAATTATACATTATAAAACTATACATTAACTCTAGAAAAAGGAAAACAGAAAATTAATACTATCAAAATATTTTCTTCAAAAAGTTAAAACAGGCAGAACATCAAATATTCAAAGGAAAATAGCTGTGTGATGGCTTGAATGAGAGTGTCCACATAGGCTCATTGATTTGGTCCCTAGGGAGTGGTACACTTTCAAAGGATTAGAAGGTGTGTCCTCACTATCTAATCACACTTCTTTGGAGGAAGTGTATCACTAGGGACCATCTTTGGCTTTGAGGATTCAAAAGCCCACATGATGCTGCGTGCGCGCGCGCGCGCGCGCGCGTGTGTGTGTGTGTGTGTGTGTGTGTGTGTGTGTGTGTGTGTGTGTGTGTGTGCGCGCGCGCGCGCCTATTGAGCAGAATGTAGCTGTCAGTTACTGCTCCAACATCTGCCTCCATAGCCCCATACTTCCCACCATGATAATGGACTAAACCTCTGAAAATGTAAGCCAGTCCCTGACTAAATACTTTCCTTTATAAAAGGTGCCATGTCTCTTCATCATGACATCTCTTCACAACAACAGAACACTGACTGCTGTGACAAGCCTGACCATGTTAGTTGTTGGCAGAATGGAGACTCTGGAATAGGAAAGCAGTTGAACTTAGGACTTAATGGCCAAACTAGGAAGACTGTGGAAGACAGTGGTATAGATTGTAATAACCCAGCTCAAGAGGTTTCAGAGGAAAAGATTAGTCAATGGCCTAGAGACCATGGTTATGATATTTTGGCAAAGAATGTGGCTACTTTCTGCCCTTGTCAAAAAAAAAAAAAAATTGATGGCACGGGCAGAAGAGATTTCAAGACATCCTAGCATTTACTCTTGTGGTTATTAGTGGTCACTATTCTGTAGATCTATAATGAAAAGGAGCAAGCTAAACATGGAAAAAAGACAAAAATGTACACTTTGAGGAGAAAAGGAATACCAACAAATATATGGAGCAAAGTCCTGTGCTCAAAGAGATAAAAAGCTTAAGGAGCAGCCAGATGCTAAAAGGAATAAAGGGAGTGGTGACCCCACCCAGCTAAGCTTCAGGCTGCTGAAAGGGATTAAAGAGAAGTTTAAACAGTGAAGGAAACAACAGATAACAGAAAGCTCATGCAGATGTAAATGAACAAGGGAACCATGTTTCTGCCTCAGCAAGCAGCAGAATTTGGCAGCTTTGGCCATGTAGTTATGACTTTAGAGTCAAGAATACGAAAAAAGGGGTTACAGAATCTCTCTTTGTGGCTAAGGAAAGCCATGGAGGCCAGGAGTGTCTCAGGGGTGTCCCGACTTGGAGGTCCAGAAAGAACACTGTATAAAGCTATAAAGGTGAAGCCTGGATTATGCTGGAGACCCCAAGATGCAGGAGATACGAGTCATAGAATATCTGCTAAGGAAAGCTGCAGACCAGGTGTAGAACCAGACCAAGAGAGAAAGGTGTGTTGTAATCAACAAAGCTGAAAGGAGTTGGAGATCCAAGAATGTTTTGACAACAGGCATAAAGATGCAGTTTGGAGTTTGCCCCGATGGTTTTATATATTGCTTTTTATATATTTGCTTTATATATTCCCTCATTATGCTCCACTATCCCCCCCCTTGTGGGACATTAATGTATAGTCTATGACATTGTATGCTGGAAGTGTGTGATCCGTTTTTTTTATTTGATTTTGACTTTACAAGGGTTACAGTTAAGATCACTGTCTTGAGTCTCAAAAGAGACTTTGAACTTTGTTTTAAACAACGCTGAGACTGTGGTAGACTATGGAGACTTCTGAAACTGGACTGAATGACTTTTGCATTATGCTATGGCTACAAGCCTATGTGGGCCACGGAGTGGGCTGTGCTGGTTTTGAATGAGAACAGCCCGTACAAGATCATAGATTTGGTCACTAGGGAGTGGGACTAATTGAAAGAATTAGAAGGTGTGGCCCTTTTGAAGGAAGTGTGTCACTGGGGATGGGCTTTGAGGGTTTAAAAGCCCACCCCAAATCCAGAGTATCCTTGTCTGCCCATGGGTCAAGTTGTTCCTCTCAGCTACTGCTCTAGCACCTACCAGTCTGCATGCTGCCATGATGATAATGGACTAAACTAAACTTCTGAAGCTGTAAGCCAGCTCCAATTAAACACTTTCTTTTACAAGAGTTGCCACAGTCATGGTGTTTCTTCACAGCACTAAAACAGTGACTCAGACAAGTCACTGTTGGGATCATAGCAGCTTTCTCTAATGAAAATGATAACTTATTGTAACTGCCTCCAATTACAGGAAGTAATTGCATGTACAGGGCATCAGAACTACTCCCATCAAGGGTCCTCACAGCTGGCTCTGCTTTAAGGTAAGATCACGATAGACTTCAGTCTGTCGCAGTGGTATACATCTGTAACCCCAGCATTTGGGAGGCAGAGGCAAGGAGGACACCTGCAAGCTGTTTCAGGAAAGGCTTATAGAAATAAACAAAAGTGTCTCAACCCTCATAATCACAACAAAACAAAAACACACAAGATATTAAATGGTATTGTTGGAATTATTAAAGTAATGCTTCCCCTACAATAGATATGATTGTTTTAAAAATTTAGTCTAATCTCCACATTTTCCAAGATTTTCTACAATGTAGTATTACAAAAATGTTACCTCCTCCCACTACTTCCCCAGTCTTAACAAACATCATCTTTCAAATAAAAATAATCAAAATATGTCACTAGAAATTAAAACTGCTCACCATGATACCACCATTTTGTTTTCTTTGGATTCTTGTTACATGTTCGCACATAAAAGGAATTATCTGGTGGCCGTCTCTGAAACAAAAACAAAACAACAACAACAAAAAAGAATTTAAACAGGTAAGTTCTGAAACAAAGTGACTGAGAGAAGTGAGTTTAGCAAAAAAAGTATTACAGAATGAAGGAAAGCAATGGGCACACACTAAAACATAAGTAGAATGTCAGCCTCAATTGTTTTAAAAAGGGCTGTGGGAGCAGTCAGTCCCAGTACACGGCTTCATGCTTATCTCTCCCAGAAAGTCACTTAATGAACTAACACAAAGCCTACTTAACCAAGGTTGTCTAAAGAACTACAGCAACTTTCAAGTTTCCACATAGGCTTATTATTTTATTGTAACGGACTAAGGACAGAGCAGGTGATTCTGATTCAAACAGCATCTAGGAGGAAAGATGCTTAGTGCTTCTAAGTAACAGTGGCCTTGCTGCTCCTGTGTGTTCTGATTGGAATGATCCAGAAAACCTGGCATCCCTGCAGGACATCTGCAAGAGTGATGCTAAACACACTGGAGGAAGACTGAGAGAGACCCTGCTTGAAAACTACTAGGTACTAGACTGACATGAGTATATCTTTTTGTCAACAGCTCAAATGTCAAGTTTATTCTAATGTGAGAAGGATGGCTTCCAACATAACAACAGAGCTTTTGGCTAACTTTTACATTGACTTTGATAAAACAATGTCTGTCTTTGTCTATTAAATATCTTTTGCAGTATTTAAACTTAACTATTTAGACTAATGAAGATGAGAGATTAAGAGAATTCCTTCTACTGAAGCAGATTAGGAGCTGCATCATTTAAGAAAGGTCTAGGCAGAAAGTAGTAGCAAGTGTGACGGACAACCTAGACTGCTGGGAAGCAAGCGGCCCACCCACTTAGCACTTCTAATGCTCATATACTGAGTATTAGGAGCTCGTGTGCTTAGCTGACCCTTCCAGTGCCCCTTCAGGAGTTCACACCAACAGTAATTTGAATCATCAACAACAAAAAGACTGTTGGGTACAATCTGTTAACTACTCCAAGATTGCCCTGATACAATTTGAGAAAATTTCTTTAAAAATTACGATTACAAAATATAGTTATGTATTTTTTTGTTGTTGTTACCTAGCATTCAGTAGGGTAAAAACACCAAGCATCTAATAAATGTTTAATTTTATCAAACTCACAGAAATTCTGACTCAAATTATCATCACAGTTAAGCCTCTCATACAACAATTCTACTAATAGCAGTTTATCAATAGCAGCAAACCAGATGGTGAGTGGAATGATGAGGGTTGGAAAAGAATGGGAGGCAGATGAGTAACAATCCATCTCTGGCACTTGGTGTAAAACATTCATTCCATGTAAATGCAAACAAAAGCTAATCATCATCGCTAATGACCATCAGGCCACACAAGAGCAATATGCAGACAATCTCCAGGGACCATGTCCATGGCACTATACTCAAACCCTGTGGTCATCAGCTCACTATAAAGAATCATAGGCACATAGGAGCCTTGTAAGAACAAACTGCTCTGCCCCCAGGTGAAAAGCTTTGTGTGTGCCTGTGTGTGTGCCTGCACTTGCACACACGGGCATGCAATATTGATGTAATAAATGAGGAAGACTCATAACAACTTCTACAGTTAAACAAAGCTTGACTACACTCTTAAAATGCAAAAGAAACTAAAGTTAAAGCGATGTTAAAGCATCTGGAGCACCGGCTGCTCTTGCAGAGGACTCTTGTAGCACCTACACGATGCCTCCCAATCATCGCAATTCCAGTTCCAGGGAATTCAATGCTCTCTTCTGGACTCCACAGGTACCAGGTATGCTCATAGTATACAGACATACATGGAGGTAAAACACCCATACATATAAAAAATAATGTATTTGCAAAGTGTTGTTAAAATACATGTATCATATTTCATCTAAAATAGTTGTTTTGCATGTTTTAGTATTTCTTCTTTGTTGTTATTAAAGATTTTATTTATTTTACTTTTATGACTACACTGTAGCTATCTATCTTCAGACACACCAGAAGAAGGCATCAGATTGCATTACAGATGGTTGTGAGCCACCATGTAGTTACTGGGAGTTGACTCAGGACCTCTGGAAGAGCAGCAGTCAATGCTCTTAACCAATGAGCCATCTCTCCAACCCCCATTTTAGTATTTCTAAATAGGGATACTGAGCATGTTTAGCTGCTGAACCATCTTGATGTATACCGCCCCACTCAAAAACAGACCTCTTTTGAGTTAACATTGAAGAAACTTATTTAGTAAAACAGTGACTCTGGGTGTTACAGATTCTAAATTTATTGTTTAAAAATAAAGGATTATCTTAAAGATTCTCTAAATTCCAATTAAGTAAACAGCAATGAATTTAATCTGAAGAACAGAAAAATAATCTACTAAAGACACGTGTATAACCCCAGAGCTCCTACTTTAAAGGTATCTAAAATTTAACTCACACCATTTTTCATCTGGTCTTTTCCCCACTTCCATTAGAGACAGAATCTGTGGGTGAATAAAGGAAAATGGAATGGAAGGTTCCAGAAATTCTTCTGGTGAATGGTGTGCCTCCTTCAATCTGACCACTAAGATAGGAAAGCTCTAGATTGTAGGAAATTCTGAGAAATGCCGCCTCGGACAGGAAGCAGGATAAGGAGCCAGGGGATTTTTAATTCCTAACTTTCCCACTGTGACATCTAAACACAGGAGTGTGCTTTACACTTTTACTCTGTGCTGGTTTATGGAAATGAAATTCAGATTAAAAGCATGTACACAAATATCCTGTTTAAAAATGATTAAATGACAGCTATAGCCTAGTTACTGCCCACATTGCCAGCATGTTGTATATTCAATAAACTATAAATTAGAAATATATATAAAACATTGACTTTGACTTCTAATCTACTTAGAATGAAAGATAAAATAACAACAAAGTCACATACTGTAATTTAAAAACAGCATGAGTCCAGCTAATTCTGTTGAAACTGTTAAGCTGCCTATGCCTCACGGAGGCACTGCCTGGAGGAAGTGTGCATGCCCTACCTTTTCTTTGCAGCTGGAAAGCATGCTGATAATGCTGAGACAGACTGACTGCACTGAGAGCGCCGGGGACCAGTCTTCTGTTAGAATGGATAAACAGATATGACCATTGCTATACACATGAGGATGAACGGGAATATTTTCACCAGTAAACATGACCTAAGAAAAAAATAAAATTCCATTAATGCTCAATATTCTCTATTAAAAACTAAAATATTCTCCACGTTTAACAAGTATTAATTTTTAAGACATAAAATAAAAAGAAACAAATAGATTTCAGGAGCAAATGCTCACCCATTACCAACCATTTAGTACCAACCTCACTGCATAAATAACCATACAGCAGTAGGAACCCCTAGGCTGCTTTCACAGACTGCTTTAATCAGACTGAAATGTTCTATATTTGTAATTTTTTTTTACTAGAAAATGGTAAACTACATTTATAAGAATGTTGGGGTTTTTTCCAAATTCTACTCCGTCCTCACTAAATACTCGTTATTCATGTTTAATCCCAGCACTTGGAAAGCAGAAGTAGGTGGTCACTGTGAGGCCAGTCTGGACTACATGGTAAGTTCCAACCAAGCTTGCCAGGACTACTCACTGAAAGCATATTTAAAAAAACAAATATAACAAAACAAGACCAAAAAAACCAAAATAAATAAAAAACAAAACAAAAAACAAAACGCACTAAAATTCCTGAAGTATTCAATTCTGATACTGTAACAAAAATCAAATCAAACCTGTTCAGGTAAAATAAGAACTAATAAGGCAGAATTGTGAACTGGCTGCTGTGTGTCTGCTCTCTGAAGCTGCTCCCTCACCTTACCTTTCTTCCCTCAGCACACCTGGAACGGCCTTCCTCTGTCCTAACACTTCCAGTAAAGCACCTAAGCATCCACAGAGGAAAGAGAACATACTTGCACATCTTAAAATTCCAATATGCACAAGACAATTCAAAGGTGGCCACAGGCTTAGGAACACCTGCATGTGTACACCTCTTTACTTTGCAATGCTAGGCAAAGAACTTGGGCCCACGGATGTGCTACATAAGTGCTCTACTCTGAGCTACAAGTTCTAAGAGAAATCACTTGATTTCACATAAAATTCAAATTAAAATAACTCACCAATCTTCAAGTCAATACCATATTAATTCAGTAGTTTACCAGTTATTCCTAATTAGTGATCGAATTGTAAAAATAACAATGCCAGTATCACTGAAGTTAGGGTCTGGCCAAGAATTCACAATCAGGCTCAGTGTGGAGAGAGGGCCACCGAAGGGGCACCTTCTGGAAAATCTGACGTAAGGAATTTTACTTGAGCCTATAAGTTCAAAGCCAGTCTTGGGAAAACAGCAAAACTTTCTCTCAAACAAACACTAACAACAATCATAAATATAAATTCAAAGTTGCTAATTCAGAACCATGAATCCATCCCTACATAAAACCCAACAGTTCTCAACCTAGACTAACAAACTCTCAACCCTTGCAAAATACCAGCTACAGCAAAATACCAAGGAGAAACCAAAATCTAAATTATGATATAACTGATGAAACATTTGTTGCTCTATAGAAGACAGTCAATGAAATCATCTACCTGAGTGAGGTAAGCCCACTTTCAATATAGATATTGTGAAATTAAAATAAGCTAAGGTTTTTATAGCTATTTTAAGTATCTAGCCACAACTCTGACTTTACTAAGATTCTTCAAAACATTCACATTAACATTCAATTAGCCATGTAGTTGGCAGTCTGCTAACACTTTAAATATTACTAGCATGCAACACTCAGTAAAAGATCACTTTCAAACTTGCTTTCCTAAGTGTTTAAGATCTGGTCACTTACTTCTACCCTCCCCACAGAACAAAGATAGAAACAGCAAGCCAAGTATCACAATGAGAGACATCAGTCCCTTGTCTAACATGATTACATGAGATCTATTCTTTGCCTTTGAACAGCTGTTCTAGGAAATGCCATTCGTTCAGCTGAGATCACTGCTCTTGCCCTAAACATTTTCTGAGTCTACTCACAACTGCTTTTTAGTAGAATTTTAGAAGTATGAACTACAGCTTATTACAACATATTTGTAGACTGTGTTACACATGTCTAGAACAAAGATTTACAAAAGCCACAGAATATAGATCTGTTCTGGGTTATTCATTTTATCCTAAAAAGTCATTTGGCCAGCATTGTTTTCACTGAGAACAGAGGCAATACCTTGAGAATTTACTCCCTGGTCACAATTCCTTTAAAAACTATCCTCGCTTCTGAGTTCGAGGCCAGCCTGGTCTACAGAGTGAGTTTAGGACAGCCGGGGCTATACAGAGAAACCCTGTCTTAAAAACAAACAAACAAAAAGACCACTATCCTCGCCCCAAAGGTCTCTTAATTAAGAAGCCTATGAAAATAGTGCTTTGAAAGTGCCAAAAATAAAAACCTGTCAACTTTTACCATGGCTATCAACAATCACCAAGGTAAATACATAGTCAGATACTAGGGTCCTGACTTCTCCTTCCCAGAGGAAAGGAGAAGCAGTATTCTCCTTGGAAAAACATTGTTACTGACGTCCATGAGCCAGGAACTGTGCACCGACCCAGAGGAAATGCAGCCGGAAGTGACAGTGGTGAGGGTGAGAGGGCAGCAGAGGTGGACAAGCAGTAAACAGCTCCAACAGCACAGAGGCCCAACAGAAATCAAACCAAGTCCTCTGCTGGCTGCAGTGGCTCACATCTGTAATTTCAGAACGCTTGGGTGTACAGCCCTCCTGGGCTATGTAGTAAGACCTTGTCTTAAGAAACCAACTGAAGAGCTGGTGAGATGGCTCAGCGGGGAAGAGCACCAACTGCTCTTCCAAAGGTCCTGAGTTCACATCCCAGCAACCACACGGTGGCTCACAATCACCCATAATGAGATATAATGCCCTCTTCTGGTGCATCTGAAGACAGCTACAGTGTACTTATACATAATAATAAATAAATCTTTGGGCATGAGTGAGCCAGGTCTACTGGAACAAGCGGGGTTGACTGGAGTAAGCAACCAGATGAAGGCTCACATCTATCTGTACAGCTACAGTGTGTACTCATATACATAAAATAAATAAATCTTTAAAAAGAGAAAGAAAGGAAGAAAGAAAGAAAGAAAGAAAGAAAGAAAGAAAGAAAGAAAGAAAGGAAGGAAGGAAGGAAGGAAGGAAGGAAGGAAGAAAGAAAGGAAGAAAGAAACTGAAGCCGGGCAGTGGTGGCGCACACCTTTAATCCCAGGACTTGGGAGACAGAGGCAGGTGGATTTCTGAGTTCAAGGCCAGCCTTGTCTACACAATGAATTCCAGGACAGCCAGGGCTATACAGAGAACTCTGTCTTGAAAAACCAAAACAGAAAAAGAAAAAGAAACCAACTGAAAACAAAATTAATCTCACCTAGGCTTTTAACATATTCCATGCATAGCAAATGCAGCCAGCATGAACTTGAAATGACCAGACATGGGGTAACTCCTTGTACATATTAAGCAACATTTAGGAAAGCTTGTCTAAGCAGAGAAAGGCTGCTTGACATGCCAGAGATGAATTACTGAAATAAAGCAAAATGTTTATTTTTTTTACAACAGTTTGTTCATGTAAAAGGCATTACGGGTCTTTTCCATTTTCACAGAGAGCTTTACAATGCTCTCTGCCATCCCAGCTCTCCACCTACTGTGGGAAAGTAACCGAGGTTAAAGGCTAAATGTAAACACTGTTTTCCATCTTACTTACTACCAAGTTTAGATCAAAGAAGAAAACTGGACATTTCTGTTGTAATTCGGGCGAGCAGGCACTAGAAACTCAAAATGTTGTTTCTGGAACTGTAAAAATAAACTGTGGTTGCCCTAAGTAGCTGATAAAACTGTCTAGGACTGACAGATACAACAAGACCATTGAATACAAGGGATATGAAACTGCAATTCAATTCATTTTGGCCTCAGGTCAAAACTAGTTATATGATCACACTGCTCCAAGTTAAATGAAAACTATATAAACTCTGTGCTGCAAAACCCCACTAAGGAAATGGCATTTCAGAGAAGAGGCAAAGGTTCAACTCTAGGATTTAGAATTAGAACTTTGTCTCTGTATTTTTAATAACTTCCTTATTACTGTAGCTCATTTTCCAAAGTAGACAAGAGCTAAGATATAAATATACTCAAGATAATTTTGGAAGCATATATACCTAGTCCACATCCAGTCTAAAAATTTAATCAGGCCAACTTGGAATAAGTTGAATATTATGAATGTAGAACCTACTAAAATCCAAACTGAAAGACATCAGTGATGAAAATCTACACAGACTATCAACAATCACCACTCAAGTTAGGGGAGAAAAAAGAGGTCATGGGGTCTCCCTGTCACCTAGGCTGGTCACAAACCCCTGGACAAAAGCATTTCTTCTCCAGCAGATTTAAAAGTACCTGACTCATTACTCAGACTTGACAGATTCTAACAACAGTTTGATCCGATAGCTACCAATATCTATAATAATCTAATAGAAAACAACTACAACTAGACATTGAACTATATACTGTAGTACATTTACAGTTTACTAAAGTCTTGACATTATTACTAAGAAAAAAAGGATGGCGTTCAGGTAATTTTTATTTATAAAAATTCAAAACTTCCCCAACATCAAGTACAATAATGAAAGCCTTCACAGCACTTACTTATTTCCAAACTTATTTCCAACAGTGTTTCATGAGCAGCTTGAAAAAGAAAACTGTTACCTAATACATGTCAAGCTAGGTCCAAACAGTATACACAAAATGAACAAAGCAAAATGGACTATCTACAGACAGGAAGAGCTCAGTGCTGGTTTACCTGTAATGCATAAGCCCTAGATTATCAATCAGTTTCTAGATTCCAGACGTAGAGGGGGCAGCTAGAAAGTCAATGAAATGCCAGGGTAAAATTATAAAAACAAGTCGGTCATTTAGATCCCAAAGCTTCCTGTCAGGGACAATATGAGACAAGGTCTTCTTCTCCTGTGATCAGCACAGCCAGGCTGGTGACCTGTACCTGTAATCCTAACACTTGGGAGGTAAAAACAGGAAGACCAGATGTTCCAGATCATCCTTGGCTACAGAGCAAGTTTAAGGTCAGCCCAGGATACATGATGCCAAGTCTCAAGCAACAACAACAACAACAAAAAGTAAATAAAACATAAAAGTGTAATATTCGATATAGAAAAGTTAAGATTAATAACTGACAAAAGTGAGGTCATATACATAGAGGTAACACATAGGTATGTGTGTGTGTATATATATATATATATATTTTTTTTTTTTAAAGAAAGAATGTATATGTCTGTGACAAAGAGGCCATGTCTTGAACAACCAAAAATAAATAAATAAAATTTAAAAGTGTAACATATGATACAGCAAAGATAGGACTACTAATAACCTAAAAAATAGCTAGGAAGATCATAAACATACAGGTAAAATTACACAGAGAGATTAGGTTGTATTTAGTGTGTGTGTGTGTGTGTGTGCGCACGCGTGCACGCGCACGTATTTATTTTTATTTTATGTGTATGGGTGTTTTGCCTGCATGTATGTCTGTGTAGCATATGTATACACTGTCTGTGAAGGCCAGAAGAAGTTGCTGGATCTCCCGGGACTGGATCTCCTGATTGTTGTGAACCACCATGTGGTTGCTGACAAAGACAAACTTCCTAAATACAATGAAGCTAAGTTTGGAAAGTTAGCTATCCTTTTGTCATTTATTAATGTCCACAATCCTCACTCATTCTAGCATATCAATGTTCTCTTTTCTTAAGAAAGTGTGACCACTTGGGGAAACCATTACTATGTAAAAAGAGCGTCTCAGCAGGCCTGAGAAAGAAGGACAAGGGTACCAACAAACAGGCTCTAGATCTGCAGGGGGCGGAAGAAAGGGAGGGTCTGGGTGAAGGGAAGAGAAAGGGTGGGAAGGACGCCCAGGAGGCTGTCCTGTTGCCCTAGCAGTTAAAAGTGTCAGTATGGCTTGAGAACTGGGAAGGCACAGTGACTCTCCCTGGAAAATGAGTATCGCCCCTACAATTTCTAAGAGAAATTAAGTGCTAAGATAACTTTTCAGCAAAAAGTACATTTGAAAAGTTTAAAGCAATTGTAACTGAGACATTTACAATGTAAGCATCTCAGACATGTTTCTGAGTGAATGTGGCAGATGGATGGAAGAACTAGAGAGAGGCGGCAGAATAGAGGTGCACCAGGAGACTGAGCTTTCAGAACTTCAGTGCTGATGGTCTGACCACGTCTCCTAAAGCCTATGAAAGAAAGTCACCTCCTTCATACTATAGAATCTTCTTTGATCAGACCCTAAACATCACACAATCATACCTACAGCCCTTCGGTGCACTGAACCACAGATATTCAAGAGCTTACACTGCCAGATCTCAGAGGCTGGATCCTTTCCTGCCTTGACCTGTACTTTCCACATAAATCCTTTACTACCTCTCAAGACCACCACCTCCGACCAGACCTCTCCATTTGCTAACTGTTACATTCTTCCTTTTAATTTTTGATATAATACTATAACTCTGTTCAAAACCTTCCATTTAATCACAGCAAACCTGTAGGCTACAAATATATCTATAAAAGGTTCTTTCCTGTCCATATCCTCACAAGCATTTGGTTTTTGTTCTCCTGATGAATGACAACTGACTCTCGGGTAATATGGCATCCAAAGGTAGTTTTGATTTGCATTTCTCTAAGGTTAGAAAACTGGACATTTTCCAATCTTTATTGGTCATTTGCATTTCATCTGATTGGACTATCTAATTCCTTATTATATAGTTTGAGTTCTCTCTATATCTATTATATTCTATCAAAAGTAGAGTATGTAAATACTCTCCCATTCTGTAAGCTGTCACTTTGCTCTGCTGTAAAGAAGGTTTGTAGTTTTATGAGGTCCCATCTGTCAACTACTGGCCTACTTCTTAAAGAACTGGAATTCTACTGAGCATGTGCTTGCCCCATTTCTCTTTTGCGCTATTTTATTTATTTTATTCTTTTCCCTAAAGAATGCAAACTCTACACACACAAAAATTTTCTTTGCTGCCTATCATGAAATTCTTGTGATTCCTTTCTCAATTAAAAAATATTTGTTTGAGCCGAGCAGTGGTGGCGCACGCCTTTAATCTTAGCACTTGGGAGGCAGAGGCAGGTAGGTTTCTGAGTTCGAGGCCAGCCTAGTCTACAGAGTGAGTTCCAGGACAGCCAGGGCTACACAGAGAAACCCTATCTCGAAAAACCAAAAAAAGATTTTATATACATATATATACATATATATATATGTATATATATATGCACATGTAGACATATGGAGGGGATCAGTGTGTGTGTGTGTGTGGAGACATGAGGAGGAGGGGATCAGTGTGTGTGTAGACATAAGGCGGAGGGGATCAGTGTGTGTGTGTAGACATAAGGCGG
>NW_022196896.1:45517311-45519454 GCF_008632895.1 Mastomys coucha
GGCGGAGGGGATCAGTGTGTGTGTAGACATAAGGCGGAGGGGATCAGTGTGTGTGTGTAGACATAAGGTGGAGGGGATCAGTGTGTGTGTAGACATGAGGAGGGGATCAGTGTGTGTGTGTGTATGTGTGTGTAGACATGAGGAGGAGAGGATCAGTGTGTGTGTGTAGACATGAGGAGGGGATCAGTGTGTGTGTGTAGACATAAGGAGGAGGGGATCAGTGTGTGTGTGTAGACATAAGGCGGAGGGGATCAGTGTGTGTAGACATAAGGCGGAGGGGATCAGTGTGTGTGTGTAGACATAAGGAGGAGGGGATCAGTGTGTGTGGAGACATGAGGAGGAGGGGATCTGTGTGTGTGTGTGTGTGTATGTGTGTGTAGACATAAGGAGGAGGGATCAGTGTGTGTGTAGACATAAGGAGGAGGGATCAGTGTGTGTGGAGACATGAGGAGGAGGGGATCAGTGTGTGTGTGTAGACATAAGGAGGAGAGATCAGTGTGTGTGGAGACATGAGGAGGGGATTAGTGTGTGTGTGTAGACATAAGGCGGAGGGGATCAGTGTGTGTGTGTAGACATGAGGAGGAGGGGATCAGTGTGTGTGTAGACATAAGGCAGAGGGGATCAGTGTGTGTGTGTAGACATAAGGCGGAGGGGATCAGTGTGTGTGTGTAGACATAAGGAGGAGGGGATCAGTGTGTGTGTGTAGACATAAGGCGGAGGGGATCAGTGTGTGTGTGTAGACATAAGGCGGAGGGGATCAGTGTGTGTGCAGACATAAGGAGGAAGGGATCTGGTGTTCCATGATTCAACTAAACTGTGTGGTCAGCAATCCCAGGGAGCATCCTGCCTCTGCATCCCCAGTGCTAGAATTATAGGGGCACTTCAAACCTGGCTTATAGCGGTTGCCTGGGATTAAAATCAAGTCTTCCTAAGTGTAGAGCAAGACTCTACTTCGGAAACCATCCTTCCAGCTTTTTGTTTTGCTTTTTTGAGACAGGATCTTGTTTTGTTGGCCAGGTTAGTCTAGAACTCTCTGCTCAAGTAATATTCAATGTTCTGAGTGCTGGTGCTAGGGTATACGCCGCCCCATGGCAACTCTACAATCTGAGCCAAACAGATCTGATTCCATGTTATATACTCAATCCATAACAGATAAAGTGAGTTATCCTTAACAGATGACAGGTAAGCAAATGCTGACCTATTCAATAAGCGCATTAAAGTCCTTTAAAGGCAACCTACTGCCTTTGTAGTCTCTCTGTACTCTATTTCTTCATATAAAGACAAGTGTTTAGCATAACATAAATGCTCTAGACACACTAAATTAAGCAGCCATTTACACGTAACTTAGCATAAACAAATACTGAGTTTACCCAGAAAGACATTTCCTGTGTAAGGAAGGATGCTGACATTAACTGCATATTGGTGGAAAATGATGACAGCATGGTACCTCTGCAAATTCTTAGTGTCATTTTATTTAAGAACAAATGATCAAGCCAAACATCATTATGTAGGCAGGTAGCTTTTTTCATAGCAAAATGGGATATAATTTGAGAAGCTAATCATGAATAAGAGGAAAACAGAAAAACTATACAGGTATGGAATGGCCTATATATGTTACAGATTCAGTGGTGGGTATTTCACAATGAGACTGGTCTACTCCAGGAACACTCCTAAAATTCTGGTTTTCTAAGAAGTCATATACTCATTATTGCTTATTCTGTAGGAAGATGAAAGACCAGTATCTAGCAACCGCCAATGCTTCTGTTTCTTCAAACTACCTAGTGACTGGGGAACTGACCTCACAGGAACACTTCAACCATGTCCCTTTATATGTACACAAATCTTATAGACCCATTACATTTAAAACCATATGGATGGTGTAATTCATAAAATAATTTCAATAATTAAGAAATCCCTGCTCTTAGAGTAGTTTTAATTTTCTTAACCAAAATAAATTAGAATGTACAACTTGTGCAGCATAGACGGATACATTACAAAATAAGCTGTTAAAGAGGAATGCTAACATTCCAAAATAGGAGTAACTGTCCTCAGGCCTTTAGACCCCACTCTCCTAGAGGTCACTGTAAGGGTGAGCAGATACCTTTCCAATGCTAGTACCATATCTACTTGGCAGTATGGCGGG
>NW_022196896.1:45519464-45529382 GCF_008632895.1 Mastomys coucha
GAAGGGGAAGAGGGAGGGAGAGAGGGAGGACTTGGTTCTGACGCTTGACTGTTCTAATTAGTAATCAAACCATTAAGAAAACTTTTCATTAAGAAAGCTTTGATTGCTTCATTTAGAAAACAAAAACCTTCAGGTTATATCGCATAACTACTTTATTAAAACTATTAGGTGGTAAAATCAGAATGGAAGCCAAATGCTAAAATATGATATACAAACATTACTACACAGTAGAATACAGGGAGGTATCTGTGCAAGAAATGGTTAAGTTTTATTATGTCCATAAAGGGACTTCATACCCAAGGTAAAGACTTGATTCCACAGGAAATAATATCCACAGACTTCATTAAGGAAGGCAAAAATAGGGCAGAGGTCTGGGAGGCCGTGGGAGAATGGGAGATGGAAAGGGAGCAAGTATAAAGTTTGGTCCTAGCACTGTGAAAAGGTATATAACACAAGTAGAAACTACTGAAACATTAACCTATTTAAACAGCCCAGTTGGAAGATATTCCTTGTGCTACAGCCCACACTGTAAAATAAGAGAGAAATGGACTGACTTAAAGATTGGAAAAGGATTGGAAAAACTGTATCTAGGAATATGTGAAAGCAGACAATTTAAAACAAAACAGAAGGTAAACAGAAACCCAACATATAGAAAAAAATTTTTCTATTTCATCACTAGAAACACTTAAGTTTAGATGTATTAAATCTGAAATGTAAGCAGGACTTACTGATGTATGCCCTTAATCCTAGCACGCAGGAGGCAGAGGCAGGCAGATTTCTGTGAGTTAGAGGCCAGCTCAGTTTGCATGGCAATTTCCAGAAAAGCCAGGGCTATACAAGAAACACTTTCTTGGAGAGGAAAAAAATTGGTGTTCAAAAGACTTATGACATTTTAGAAGGGTATATGTACCCATAGCAGTGATCTGAATCAACTGTTTAATATTAAAGAATAAAATATTGCTAAATAATAAATCTGAAGTTATTAAAATCAAAGGAGCAGGAAGAAGAGAATAAATTTATTATAAGCGGTGATTTGGAAATATATAAATTTGATTATCTGATTCTGAATAAAAGACTAAAGACAGAATTTGTAAAATGTCTTTTAACTTGGTTTTATGTTTATAAAAATTTTTTTATAAACTGTTTATAAGCTGTTTTCCTATGATTAAAAAAAAAAAATCTGTTCCTTCCAGAATCTCCACTAAGTTGGAGTAAGGCAGAACCAGCTAAGGGCAGGGAGGTGAAGGAGCCCAGATATTAGACAAAGTAAAGGCATATTCTTAATGAGAAGGAAGAGGTCTGTGCTTGTGATGCCTACTATAATGCCCAGGTCATGACAGCAGAACCCCTTCACTTTACAGTTTTATAAAAATGGTCAAAAGAGCCTTAAGGCTTAACTTTTGGCTCATATGACAACTTTATAATTCAAAGAGTTATTTAGTTAATCCTACCTCTTTACAAGATTCCCTTTATAACGTAATGCAATAACTAATTTGCCTTATTTTCTCTGTGGCCAAAAAAAGATTTAAGCTAAATGTAGACTATTATTTTGAAAGTGACAATGAAATATGACTCTGCTCATATACCAAGCTGGATTTTAGGTACTGGGCTTATTTTCCAGAAGACTTCATTACTTAGCAGTAACACAGAGGCTTGGTAGGGTTTCACTTTAGCAAGACATCTCACAAACTTCAAGCTTAAAATGTGAAATCTTATAATTTTGTGGAGAATAAATAATTCAAGTAACTCACTGTCTTACAAGTCAAGAACCTGGAGATCATCCCAGAATCTCCTCTCTCTGACCTCCAGTTAACTACTTACTAGTTAAATACCTCTTAAAAACATTCCCTGGGGCTGGAGAGATCCGAGCTGTTAGCAGCACTTGTTCTTCCAGAGAACCCAGGTTCAATTCCAGCACTCACATGGCTGCTCACATCCAACACTGTCTCCTGACCTCCCAGGACATCAGGCATACATGTGGTGCACAGACATACATGTAGGCAAAACACTAACACACACAACCCCTCCTCAAGAAAGGTTTGTTTTTAATTCTACTACCAGCACTTTCCTTGTCTAAGTATTAAACTATTAACTAAACTGCTTGCTTCAAACCATAATGATTAGATTTCAGTTGATTTGACATCTGTAAACACACGCTTGTTTTTAAAGGCTGTAAAGAAAACACATCAATAGAAAACCAAAGACAGTCTTTTAGAGCCTTTATCAGTGTGGTCAGTGGTTCTAGAAAAGAGTCCCTGCAGTTTTTACAAACAGTAACCTTCCCCACCACTCATGAAATCCATGGATGGCAAACCACCCGAAGTTCCCGGAAGTATGATAGCAGAAAAGCCTCTGTCCCCATAAAATTCACAAAATCCTGACTTATGTAAAAATAATTCTATCTACATACTTATATTGGGTTTGTGACATAGGCTTTTGTTAGGCAAAAATAACCAATTTAGTGCTTTACTATAATCTAAAACCACAATTGTACATGCAAGAAGATTACCTGAGGAGAGTCAAAAGGGTATCGACTACTAAACTTAAACAGAAGTTGAAATTTTTCCCCTTCATATAAGGTTCCTGGTGCACCTTCCATGTCTACGATCCACCTAGGACAGGAAAAAGAAAAACAAAAGGAAACAGATTTAAAACTTAAGATAAAAAGGATTGAAATGAACGGGGAAAGAGAACAATGAGCTGACAGGCACTGGGCAGAGTAACCCGAGGATAATGCTGCACTTCACCCAGCAACTCTCACATTGCATTTATCTCTTTGTAGAGAACTTTTAAAATTTTATTATTATTGTGTATACTATATATGACTGGGTAAATTTATTATTGTTGTGTGGGGTGAGGCATTCACAACCACAGCACACAACATACAGCTTTTTGGCCCTTTCCTTCCACCTCGGTGTGGGTTCAGAGATGGAATACAGGTCACTACCTGTGTTTTAATCTTTCTGGCCCCCAGAGCTGGGTTGTTTGTCTGTCTGTTTGACGTGTGTGTGTGTGTGTGTGTGTGTGTGTGTGTGTGTGTGTGTGTGTGTGTGTGTGTGTGTGTTTGTGTGTGTGTGTGGAGGGGGGTTTAACAAAGTCAGGACGTAAATTAGGGTAGCAACACACCTTCTTACCTGCTGAGCTATCTTCAACCCCACAGTAATACTGTCTTTCCTATCCTTCTGTGATACTCTAGATTAAAGAAATTAGGTCAAGGTCAGAACCGGGCTTGTAAGTCAGGTCTGAAACAAACTGCAAAAAACAAACAAAAACTCCAACATACGCTAATATCAGAGTCTATACTGGGCTCTTCCTTTCAGATCACACAATCTTATTTCCTTTCAAAAGACAACTTTCTATAGTAATGAAAAACTTTTTAGACAGTATCAAGTTCATTAGCCATCGTCCTGTTAGAAGCAATGGGAAAAAGTGCAATCAACAAAGTCTCTAGAGGACTGTAGCTGCCAAACTCACCTCCTAATCAGCATTCTAAAAAAGACTAACTGGATCCCCGGGCACAATCTCTGGAGGCTTCAAGCAAGGGTCTCTCCTGCCTCTCCTTGCTAGCTCACTTTCAGCACTTTAAGTGCCTACAGATTCATTCCTATGGCATTTATGTGAGCTTGTATTGTAACAGGAACATGTATGTTTTCATTGTTATTCTGCAACCATCTCTAGTCATTAGAAGAGGGGACAGAAGATAAAAACAGCAAAGGTGATAGTTAGGATGACACCATTTAGACCTGAATGGAAATCATTAGGAATGAGTCTTTAATTATAGCTGTCATGTATAATTATTGTAGCTGGCCAGATCCTCTAACCTCATACTTCTCAAGTACAAAAATGTGCTTATTTTAAACACATGCTAACTGGGGCTGAGGATGTACCTCAGCAGTACAGCACTCATCAAAGCCCTGAGCCTGATGCCCAGTACTGACAGCCAATATCATCCACTCATCTATCTATCCAGGAAAGTCAGAGGAAGGCAGAGAATAAATACTGGGATAAGGCTGTACTCATGTCTCACATGAAACAAAAACTAGAAATATATATAAAATAGTAACACAGGCTGGACTTAAGTCTGTGAAAGAAGTCAACTAAAGTACAGAAACCCTTAAAAACATAACAATTCATTTTCAGAATGTATGCTGAGTACCTTAGATGTAAGAAGGATACTGTTGGGAGAGGGAAATGGTACTACATATGTAAAAAACAAAAAAACCCTCATGCATTTCTATCATCAAGAGCTAGTACACAGTAAATTAAATACAGCACAAAGCTGTCTAGAAAGCAAGAAAACTGTGGGGGCATACAGGTCAGTGGTCAAGTCCTTGCATGGCATGCTAGAGAGACCTGGGTTCAAAGCACAGCTCTATGCATGTGCTCAGTACATGTACTCTCTTCTTATAAAACAAAACAAGGGGCTGGAGAAGTGGCTCAGTGGTTGAGAGCACTGGCTATTCTTCTAGAGGACCCAGGTTCAATTCCCAGCACCCACATAGCAGCTCACAATTAACTCTAGTTCCAGAGGATACAACATCCTCACATAGACATACATGCAAGAAAAACAGCAATGCATATAAAATAAAAATAAATTATTTAAAACAAAAACTAGGTCTTCCTCAGCTTCAAAATTCATTTTTCCCATCAGCTCACATCTACTACCCAGAGAAATAATTCAAGGAAACAGGATTTCCTCGTGCTCCCTCATTTCTTAATGTAGCAATGTTTAGGACTGACAAACACAATCAATTTACTCATGACAGACAAAGCAGAGTTTAAATAACAGCAAAGCAAACATCATTAACCATGCAGTACTTGCATGAAATAGGTCAAAAATATGATTTCTAATACTGCTGGGCGGTGGTGGCACACGCCTTTAATCCCAACACTTGGGAGGCAGAGGCGGGTGGATTTCTGAGTTTGAGGCCAGCCTGGTCTACAGAGTGAGTTCCAGGACAGCCAGGGCTACACAGAGAAACACTTTCTCAAAAAAACAAAAAAAGGGACTGGTGAGATGGCTCAGTGGGGAAGAGCACCAACTGCTCTTCGGAAGGTCATGAGTTCAAATCCCAGCAACCACATGGTGGCTCACAGCCACCCGTAATGAGATCTGATGCCCTCTTCTGGTGCATCTGAAGACAGCTACAGTGTACCTACATATAATAAATAATCTTTAAAAAAACAAAACAAAAAAAAATTTCTAATACTATGTCAATAAATTTTTAACCTTTGCTAATTAAAAAAGTAATGTATGGTCACTGACTTTTAAAAAGATATAAAATAAAAATATTCAGGAATAACAACTGTTATACTTCTGGGGTGTATTTTATTCTTATCATTTTGCAGTTTACTATATCACTGAAGACAATAAATACAGAGCTTTTATTATGTGCACACTTAAATTTCACAATTTTCCAGTGTAAGCAATCATCAGTGTGCATATGTACTGTGAGTGTAAGTATACATGCCATGGTGTGGAGCGATGGTCAGGGGTTCTCACCTTCTACCTTTCCATGGGTTCTGAAGATCAAGCTCAGATCCCCAGGCCTGTGCAGCAAACACCTTTGGCAGTTAAGTTCCTCAGCAGTCCCAGTCCCACAGACTGAACCATCAGGGCTTAGAATTCACTCACTGAGTATGTACCTTGGAGGAAGGATGCAATGGGAAGCACGCTTACCTTTCTCCAATGCGTCTCAACTCTTGAATTCCTAAAACTATTACTCTTTTTTAAAAGGTAATCTGGGGTCAGGCAGTGGCGGCACACGCCTTTAATCTCAGTACTTGGGAGGCAGAGGCAGGTGGATTTCTGAGTACGAGACAAACCTGATCTACAGACTGAGTTCCAGGCAGCCAGGGCTACACAGAGAAACCCTGTCTTGAAAAACCAAAAATAAAAAATAAAAAATAAAAAATAAAAAAATGAAATAGCTGGGCTGGCAAGATGGCTCAGTGGGTAAGAACACTGACTGCTCTTCTGAAGGTCCTGAGTTCAAATCCCAGCAACCACATGGTGGCTCACAACCACCTGTAATGAGATCTGACACCCTCTCCTGCTGTGTCTGAAGATAGCTACAGTGTACTTATTTATAACAACAAATAAATTTTTTGGCTGGAGCTAGCAGGGACTGAGCAAGTGGGATAAACTGGAGCGAGCAGGGTCTACCAGAGTGAGCAGAGGCCCTAAAAGTCAATTCCCAACAACCAGATGAAGGCTCACAACTATCTGTACAGCTACAGTGTGTACTCATCTACATAAAATAAATAAATAAATCTTAAATCTATTCCCGAGAAGAGCTAGGTTTGTGGACTAAGACAAGCACCATGCAAACACTACCATCCTCTGGGGCATGCTTTACTCTTTAGATCTCACAAGTTTTCCAGAGTAGTCATGAACTTTTGGGTTCATCCTCCTACATCAACCTCCTAGGTAGTGAGAACTATGGGTATGTATGGCTGTACCCAGCCAATAAGGCCTTTCTTTCGAATTCTCAAAGATAATTATAACTGAACAAATTTCCACCTTACAAACTGACTACAGACTATAAAGTGATACAGCACTTCACTGTGTCACCCTTCTCTACTGTACACACAGTTTTAACCCACACTTTCAACTAGAGAGGCTTAAGGAAAAAAAAAAAAGAGTACAATTTGTGCTAGGTAACTATCCTGTTGTGCTCTAGGAACTTATCTTTGTTCATTCTTTAGTATAGCATGGATATTTGACTCACTATGCCTCAAGGATGGGATTCATAGTGCTACAGTCCGAATGCAGAGCAAATGCTCAAGAGCTAGGAGCCAGATGTGGTGGCATATACCTATCTATAATACCAGTATTATAGAGACTAAGGCTAGCCCAGAGTCACAACAAAAATAAACAAATACATACACATATAAATAATAAGGAACATGAAAAACACAGATTATTTTAAGAACAAAAGGAAGCTTTACAAATTAAATGACAGTAAGTCTATGCTGACACAGTAAGGTTAAAAAATGTATATACAGATATATGGAATAAGATCTTTTTAATGGTATAACAGAATGCAATGAACTACGAAAACAAGGTTTTTAGAAGATGAGTACATACTTGTACAACCCAGAAGACTGCTGAGAATCAAATACTCACTGCGTAATTGAATTCTGAACGCTCTTTTCATTTAAAGTCATTCCAGGAGGTGGGTCATTCTGCAAAGCCAACAGTTCTTTTTGTAGTCGTTTCTAGAAAATACCAATAGGAATTTATACTCTTTAATAGCCTTCCTCTATACAGTTTAAAATAGGTGATTACATTTCTTTCCGATGCTTGAACCTCTTTCTTCACAAGCCCCTGGAAACTCTACGGAATGTTTATGCTTAATCCTTAACTGTAGTCTGCCCTACAATTCATAAGCAGTGTCGGTGTTCCAATCCTACACTGCTGCTATGAAGCAGTTCCGAAGGACAGCCAGGAACGCACTCTCTTCACAGCTACTTCATTTAGAGCACAAGGCTTCATCATGGGCTAGAGATGGGTTGTTCAGTAGTCTTCCCTTGCTTTCAAATAACTACCACAGCACTCTGTAACCATGGAAACAGATATGTTTTCCAGGAAATTATGAAAGTAACCCATTTTACAAAAGTCCCCTGAAAAACAACTTAAGTTCAACTCATAGCCTAATTCTGTACTTATCTTCTTAAATAGGATTATTTGAACATGATTCACTCCAAACATTTTTCACTGTACATTAGAATAAGGCTGTTGGGTTTTCATCCCCATACTAACTTTTTTGGTTTTTTTGTTTGTTTGTTTGTTTTTGTTTTGTTTTGTTTTTCCCAAGACAGGGTTTTTCTGTGTAGCCCTGGCTGTCCTGGAACTCACTCTGTAGACCAGGCTGGCCTCGAACTCAGAAATCCGCCTGTCTCTGCCTCCCAAGTGCTGGAATTAAAGACGTGCGCCACCAACGCCCTGCCCATACTAACTTTCTAATTGGCTTTATATTCTGCGCTTTTTCCTTGCACACCTTCTGGTGTTGACCTCTTCCCCTGTTATCATCAGCAGACACTCCTTTCCCATGTACAGCACAGCAGAACTGGGAGTGTGGCTCTGTGCTTACGAGTACTTGGCTGGTACATGCAAGGCTTAATCCTCAAAACTACAAAAACCATAACTAAGTTATTAAAATTGTATGCAAGATGATAAAGATCCTTTTAAATCACATCTTATTATTTTACTTGGAATCCTAACCCTGGTTCTCGGGAGTGCTATTAACATTACTTATTTTATTTATTTAAATATATGTGTGGGTGCACATATGTGATAGTCAGAGGGCACTCAAGAGTCATTCCTCCTCCTTCTACCATGTCAGATCTTGGGGACTGAATGCAGATTGTCAAAGCTTGGTAACCAAGCACCTTTCCCCACTGAGCTGTCTCAATTGCTTTTTAATTTCTAATTCTGTCTTTTGCTTTTACTGTTTTGTTTTATGTGTATGAATTTCTGCATACATATATGTATGTATATCATATTATCATACATGTACAGCGCCCTTGGATGTCAGAGGAGGAGATCCAAAACCCTGGAAACTTAATAGTGATGACTATAAGCCACCATGTGGGTGCTGGGAACCGAGTCAGATCCTCTGTAAGAGCAACAGTGTTCTTAACTGCTGAGTCATCCCTCCAGCCCCTAGCAGCTAATTCTTGGAGTAAAATGAACAAATATAAATATTTATTTATAACTTAAATTGTTTATCTGCTTATACAAATGGTCTCTCAGTCTAGTGTAGTAAGATGCTCCATTCCAGAGCTCAGAGCCTGGGGTACAATTACAAATGTGCAGTCAGCGTGGACTACACATTGAGATACTATCTTGGAAAAAAAAGCTGGGGGGCAGATGGAGGGAAGGAAAAAGGAACAGAGAGAGTGGAAGAAGGGGAGAGAGAGAGAGAGAGAGAGAGAGAGAGCCTCAAATAATGGGGCCCCTCCTCAGAGTACTTCAGAGACGCCTTCTTTCAGTGACCACATTTTGAAGAACAGTACTGTGGAAATTCTCCATATCTGTAGGACTTCACTAAAACAGAAGATACTGTAACCTAATCAGTCCAGTTCTAGTGCCAGTCAAACAAACTCACAGCAATATGACAAATGTGAATACACTAAATGCAGCCCTAGCATAATCAGGAAAGGAGACTGATAAATATGAGACTAAGTTTTCAAGAATCAGTTGTTGCCGGGTAGTGGTGGCTCATGCCTTTAAACCCAGCACTTGGGAGGCAGAGGCAGGCGGATTTCTGAGTTCAAGGCCAGCCTGGTCTACAGAGTGAGTTCCAGGACAGCCAGGGCTACACAGAGAAACCCTGTCTTGAATGAATGAATGAATGAATGAATGAATGAATGAGTGAGTGAATGAATGAATGAATAACACAGAAGCACTCTTTCTGAATCTAACATTGTGCCCCTCAAAGAGTTTCCTGAGTGCAACTGGATCCATCATGACTGCTGTGATATTGGTGAGGTTCATAAACTCATTTGACTCACTCTGATAGCTTGACATTCTTGTTTTTCTTTGCTTTTTAAATTTCCATATGTTTACTGTTAGTAATTTGTCAAGTCTGGAGAAGTTACAAACACTCCATTTTCATCAAAGGAAAAGTACAGACAGGTTTATGTCTTACCACACTTTATACAACAGTGTTATCAGACTGTATTTTACTACAGTAATGCAGTCTTTGACTCTGGTTTCTGATCATTTTTCCCAATGTATGTGCTTAGATACTAGCTTGAGGTTTTTGCTAACATAGTGGGATGACGATAAGTTTCAATAACCTATAGTTATTTAGCATGAACATTACTGTTTAGAAGATAGGAGACCAAGCCGGGCGGTGGTGGCGCACGCCTTTAATCCCAGCACTTGGGAGGCAGAGGCAGGTGGATTTC
>NW_022196896.1:45529704-45552424 GCF_008632895.1 Mastomys coucha
AAAAAAAAAAAAGAATATTCCCAATTCTAAACTATACATAAGAAGTTCTTTCATTTCTAAAGTGACTCTCCTTTTATATTAATCCATTTTTCTAAAGATTCACTTGTTATTTATATATACATTTGTCTGCTGTGCGTATACTTTCATGCATGCTGATGACCACAGAAGCCAGAAGATGCTAGATTTCATGGAGCTGGAGATTTCATGGCACTTATGAGTTATCAGAAATATGTGCTGGGATCCTAACTCTGGTTCTCTGAAAGATCAGCAAGTGCTCTTAGCTACTGAGACATCTCTCCAGACCCACACTAACTCATTTTCATACGGACCAACATGTGCTAAATCTAAAACTCAAAACCAGAAGAGTAAATTCTTAATTGTCAAAATGGACAAAATCCTTTACTTACTTTCAAGTGGGAAAAGACACAGCAAATATTCAATAAAACAAAGTGCTCTCCATGGTATATAAAAATAGAATGATTAAAGGACCAGATAGGCTTTACATCTTGTAAAGTTTTTATCTCACTGAAACCTTGAAAAGGTGTTTTGTTTTTACTGTTGGTTTTATTGGTAAACTATTCTAAAGTGTAGAAATTCTCAATGAAGGTAAAAATAAATACAAGAGAAAGGAGATACTCAGAATGAAGGACTACCTGGGCATGGTGGTCTATGTCTTTAATCACAGCAATTCAGTGGCTGAGTTCAATTGAGTTTGTAGCCTGGTTTACACTGCTAGTTCCAGAGTCAGACCCTATCTTAAAACAAAAACAAACACAGGAGTGTGGAGGGAGGGAGGGGAAACTGTGGTGAGGATGCCATTATGTAACAACGGTTACCAGTACAATTGTGCCAACTGAAAGACTAGCAACAGGTGTGGCTCTGTAGTAAAGTGTTTGCCTAGTATTAGTGAGGTCCTGAGTTCAAGACTCAGTACTGTAAAAATATTAAAGACAACTAACAATGTTTTCTCCAACTCCATCTAAGGAACACAGAAGGTAGAAAGGAAAGCACAGGCAGCATGCTCTGAGGAGGAAAAGGACCCTCCACACCACAGTAGCACTACATCAACAGTGGATTCATACCCTACCCTCTCATTTTGGAGACTTTCATATAGCCAAGGATAACTTTGAACACTGGATCCTCCTGCCTTAGTGTACCAGCTTAACACATGGAGGTGCACAGCACCATGCCCAACTGTTACCCTATTATTAAGAAATGACTTTTAGTAATAGCTTAGCAATGAGATAATTTAACTTATTTTAGCTAAAGCAAAACAATACAAATGAAACCGTCTCCATCAGCTGAGCTCTGAGGAAGCCTTCTGTAGACCTTAACTCCTCTTACTTGTTCCTACCTTTTCCTCTTTAAGGAAAGGAAAAGCCCGAAGCAAAGGTTTCATTCTTTAAACTAGCACTTTCAACAATCTGAATAGGGTCCACAAAGTGAGAAGTCTGACAACTGCAGCTCTCCAACTGGCAATGGAGACCTCCAAGTACAAACTCATGGAGACTGAGGCAGGGGAGCTGTATGTCTGAGGCCAGCCTGTGCTAGAGATTCTACTGAAGGAGAGAGGTGGGGTTAAATACTGTTCCATGCATAAAAAGTACAGTAGAAAACTTATATACTGAAAGCCAAAAACTGAAATATATCAAGGGCTTCCATTTCCAGCACTACAGCGGGGTGGATCCCCTGGGTAACTCTAGAAAACAACAAAGTGAAAACAGAACTCAGAAAATCCAAGAACACAGGCTGTAATTTACAGTGTTGGCTTCAACCAAACCTGAATATAGCATTTTTGCCAAAACACACCCAATAATAGGAGGAAGAAAGAGAAAATACAACACTGAATAATGCATACTGATATTTACTTCAAAGTTAAAACTGAAATGTTAAAAAAATACAATTCATTTAAATATAAAAATACAAAGGAAACAATGTGCACACCTTTGATCCCAGGACCCAGGAAGGACCAGGCAGACAGACCTGAGAGTTTGAAGCTAGTGTGGTCTATGTAGGGAGTTCTAGTACATCCAAGGGCTTCCTTATGAGACCCCTCTCTCAGATAAAAATAAATAGGGGCTGGAGAGGTGGCTCAACAGTTACAAGCACTTGTTCTTGCAAAGGACCTGGGTTCGATTCCCAGCACCCACAGGGAGGTTCACAACAGAACTCCAGTTCCATCAGTGGGCCTGTACATGGTACATAGATATACAAATGCAAACCCTCATACACATAAAAATGAAATCTATTGGGCAGCATGAGATGTCTCTAGAGTAGGGCAGAGGTGGGGACCACCCAAAGGACCCCCTGCTATAAGCACAGGCTGAAGGGCACTAAGAGGCCCAGGGACCACTTGGAGACATGGGAGAGAAAAAGCAGAAAGGTGTGTGTACAATGAAGAGAGGTGGATCTAGAGATGTAAGAGTGGTGAGAAGCAGCCTGATGTGAGTAGCCTGCTATGCCACCTGAGGCCATGGTAATGCCCAGCTCAGACTCCCACGACAATTATGTCTGGGTTCATGGACCATGTGGACATCCCACATCTGGGATGCTGCCTAGGGCCATGTTGACATCCAAGGGCAGCAAAGAGCTGGCCCTGGTGGTGTGGGCACAGGATAGTTGACCCTGAAAGCCAGGGCATGGGCAAGGGAGCGATGGACCCACTCCCCTGCTGGAGATCTGGTCCTGGTGGCATAAACATGGGAAAGCCGATCCTGACCCTCACCTGGGCAAAGCAGGAAAACTAGTCCTGGTGGCAGAAGCTCAGAAGAGCTGGCAGGCTGACCCCAGCATCTACCCCATCTACGAACTGCTGGAGCTTGTGAAAGGGCCAGTCCTATAGATCCAAACTAGCGTGGTCTCCATGACACGGGACATCTGAGAGGAGTCCCAGTGAGGATCCAGTACAGATAGTAGAGCATTAAGTTCTCTCACACTAATAATGAACATTTGCAAATAAAGCTGTTTGGGCAAAAGGGTATACTCTGTAATACACTGTAGTTTCAATGGCTAGGTTTTTGTTGTTTAAATTTTTGTTTGTTTTCTTTTGGAGGGGAAGGTTGCAAAGGCAGAGGGCAAATGTGGAGGGACAGGGAGTGGAGTGGGAATGGGATGCTTAACATGAAATTCAAAGAGTCAATAAAAAGTTTTTCTTTTTTAATGAGCAGAATGGTATTATGTTCCATTTTTAAAAATTATCTTTAATGTCTGGCTCAGAAGACACTAGGATTCACAAAGATGCTCCAGTAGGTATCCAAACTGCCTCACAAAGTTGTAATAAATAAATAATATAGTACCATATGCTTACTTTCATTCCTATTCAACACTACAGATTAACAATGTAAAAACAAACAAACAAAAAACAGTAAATCAAGAAATTACAGAGGATGTAGATGTCTAAGGGAACTACCAACCAAGAGAAAAGTTACAATGTTCCCTTCCCATACCCAAAATCCCAGGACACCCAGGCTCCCTCTCCACTTCCCAACACAAGCACCACAGGGACCTGCAGAACATAGAGACCTAAGAACACCACCTTCTACCTCAGGGTGGCTGTGCCAGCAATTCACTCTGTAACTGTGTCAACCCTGCTCAGAGAAACTTCCCTTTGCAATGGCAGCCTGTAATACAGACCCATAACTTGGTCCAAGTGCTGAGAGAGTGACTGCATGCTCAGCCCTTTCCCTCAAGGCTATGGAATTCCACACACAAGAGGAGAAAAAGACATGTAGGAGCCAGAGAATGAGGAGGAACACTATGAAATCCTGTCTTCCCGACATGACACCAACTCACAGCAGCTACAAGTGTACAAGACCTTCCCAAGATCATGCCAGCCCACATTCCAGAATGGACTCCGGAGAGAGTAAGGGAGGCCCCTCTTCCTAGCCGTGGATGGCTGCTGAGGGGCGGGGGAGGGGGGATCAAGTTTCTCTGTTGCTGTGTAGTAGTAGATTGCCCATACCCAAGTGCAAGGCCTCACATACAGGTGCGGGTAGAGAAGGAAGAAGAAAGGGGTGGGGTTATGACTTGAATAAAAATACATCTTTTGGGCTGGCGAGATGGCTCAGCGGGTAAGAGCACTTGACTGCTCTTCCAAAGGTCCTGAGTTTGGATCCCAGCAACCACATGGTGGCTCACAACCATCTGTGATGAGATCTGATGCCCTGATGTCTGGTGCGTCTGAAGACAGCTGCTCTGGAGCGAGCCGGGCAGGAGCAAGCAGAGGCCCTGAGTTCAATTCCCAGCAGCCACACACATGATGGCTCACGGCCATCTGTACAGCTACAGTGTACTCATACACATAAAATAAATAAATAAATCTTTAAAAAAAAAATACATCTTTTGTTTTGTTTGTTTGATTTTGTTTTGTTTTGTTTTGTTTTTATGAGACAGAGTTTCTCCGTGTTGCCCTGGCTGTCCTGGAACTCACTCTGTAGACCAGGCTGGCCTCGAACTCAGAAATCTGCCTGCCTCTGACTCCCAAGTGCTGGGATTAAAGGCATGTGCCACCACTGCCCAGCTATAAAAATACATC
The DNA here is from genome assembly GCF_008632895.1 of Mastomys coucha. NCBI lineage: Eukaryota > Metazoa > Chordata > Mammalia > Rodentia > Muridae > Mastomys > Mastomys coucha. Next base: position 45,534,239 of record NW_022196896.1, read on the forward strand.
TTAAAATGATATATTTTTTAAAAATAACATATGGCCAGGCATAGTGGTACACATCTAAGGTCGCATTTCTTGGGAGGAAAAGACAGGAGTTCTACTACATGAGTTTCAGGACAGTCTAAGTAACATGATACAAAAACCCAAAAACTGCATCTGGAGACACAGCTCAGCAGTGAGTTTTTGCTGTTTTTCTGGAGGGATGAGTTTGGTTCCTAGCAACCCTGATGGGCAGCTCACAACTGCCTCCAGCTCCAGCTCCAAGGGATCTGAAGTCTATACTAGTCTTCCTAGTAACCTGCACACACACAGACACATGAAAAAGGGGGTGGGACAAATTAAATAAAATAAATATGGGTGGTTGCGGCACATATTTTTTAATATTCTTTAATCCTCCCCAAAAAAGTTAAATACAGCTATGAAAATAAATACTTTATGAATTCATTTAGGCACACACAATTGATGATAATGAACCATCAGCTCCTACCAGCCTGTCCAAACACTCAGTCACTGCAGCTGAACAGCTGCCACTCTAATTCTGCTCCACAAGGAAATCTTATTTCAGAATTGTGTCTGCCGACACAAAAACAACAAGTTTTAAGAATAGTACTAAGATGCTGACACATTGTCCTCTGGTTGCTGAGAGAACAGTACTAAGACTATCAGTGTTTTGTTTTGAATAAGAAATATAATTCTTTAATAGAACTACAGTTATATAGAAAAGCAGGAAATACATAATCATTTCTATAGTTTTAAATTTGATTCTTTAGGCCTTCCAGAGGATTAAGTCTTAAAAATGTCTTAGGTCTCCTAAATTCTACATTGGAAACAAAAAGATGCATGATAACTAATCCAGTTTACAATGTTCATCTATTATGTACACAAAGACACCGGTTTAAATTGTACATCAGAGGGCTGGCGAGATGGCTCAGTGGGTAAGAGCACTGACTGCTCTCCCGAAGGTCCTGAGTTCGGATCTCAGCAACCACATGGTGGCTCGAAATCATCCCTAATGAGATCGGACGCCCTCTTCTGGTGTGTCTGAAGACAGCTGCAGTAAATTACACCAGAGCGAGCAGGGCCAGAGAGTTCAACAGCAGCCACACACGATGGCTCACAGCCATCTGTACAGCTACAGTGTACTCATACACATAAAATAAATCTTTAATTAAAAAAAAATGTACATCAGAATCACCTACGGAGGGGCTAGAGAGATGGATCAGCAGTTAAAAGCACTGGCTACTCTTCCAGAGGGTTTAGGTTCCACTCCCAGCACCCACATGACAGCTCACAACTGTCTTTAACTCCAGTTCCAGGAGATCCAATGTCTTCTTCGGTACTTCTTAGGCAATGTACACAACAAACACATAAAATAATAATAAACCTTAACAAAGAAAAAAGAATTACCTAAGGAGTCAAGAGAAACTCCAAAATGCATGCCAGGACAATTAAGTCATAATCTGGGGACTTGTAAGTTTCCCAACTGACTTCAATATGAGGTCAAAGTTGAAAACAGCTGGTTTTAATTGTGTGGGCCAACATGAAAAACAAAACCAAACCCCAGCAAATGCCAAACAAAGTTACTAAACTGCAAGAGAAAGGAGAAACAAGAAACATGCGTTCAGTAGCACGTTTTACCAGTTCTATCTGCCTTACACTTCCAACTCAAGATGGGCTGAAAGCTAAAACAGTCACTTTGCAGTATTCACGGTAGCTTGTATCTAAGCAAGCACTGAGTTGGTGAACATAGAGCTCACTGCTCCAGATGAAACAGAGGCCTCTCTGCACCTCTTACCACAATTTCAGTCAACCACTAATAAACCTTTTTTATGTGTTTCTTTTTAAAGATTCCTCATTGAGTTGAATACATAGTTCATCAGTAGAGCAGTTGTCTGGGATGCATGAGGCCTTACTCTGGACCCCCAGCACCACAATCAATCAATCAATCAATCAATCAATCAATCAATCAATGTCACTTATTTACTATGCACTGTTAATTCATTAACTTCAAATTCACAGCCACAGCACTCTAATTTATGCTTCAGTGAATCTTATCTGACACAAGCACTTTCTCTAAAGCACATGATAGCACTCAGGACCCCTAAATAGCACTTTAATACTAGGCTTGCAGCTAATGTTAAACACAGAAAAAAAGCAAAACTCAGGACATCAAAGTGAACCCCAGAAAGGACATTTGCTTGCAGACGGCACAACAGTGCCTTGTCTGACCTCCGGTGTGTGCTTAGAGGAAAACATCCTCACTGCTTTGCAAATGTGACCCCAAAACACTTTCACCACTGATTCAGGGTTTCAGATAAATATAAGCAAGCAGGTGGATCCAAATACAGAATCTGTAATAATAATCCTTCTCAAAGTCCAGTATACCTAATCTCCTGTTAGATTCTCTCCTTAATATACAAAGTAAGCTTAATTTCTACATTTTATTTCCACAACTAAAAACATATTTTATGAAGTCATTCGTAAAATGTGGCTACAGTTTAAAGAAAAGGTTAAGTTTCTACCTGGCACAGTTGACCTGTAAGATGTCTGTCCTATAGCATTTTTAAAAGTCTAATGCCTGTACACCTCCTTTAATTATAATGAAGATCAACATAGAAACACATGAAATCTCAGCAATAATTTAATTGGGATTAAAGGCAATTTTTAGCAGAGCTACAATATATATTCTCTGCAGACAGCTCTCCATTTATCAGCCTGAGAATATCAAACCTGGTGGACTTTCAGTCTGGGAATACTTAACTTCAGAAGGAAAATAAGCTGCCATGTAAACATTAAATACACTATTCACCATATTCAAAAAGGAACTTTATTAATCAAAGACCTAAATGTATGAGCTACAATTCTAGTACTTAGAAAGATGTAGCCATGGGTGGAGCTACTCAGCTCTAATCCCAGGCTTTGTGAGGCAGGGCAGGCTGATAAGTGAGTTTAAAAGCCAGCCTCATATACAAATGGTGAACATATACAAACTCTTACAGGGCTGGAGCGATGGCTCCATGGTTAAGAGTGCTGGTTGAGGACTCTAGTTTGGGTCTTAAACACCACTTCCAGTGACTCACATAGCCTGTAACTCATTTACAAGGGATCCAACATACTTTCTTCAGGCTTCTAGTCAACACCCACACACATACACATAATTAAAAATAAAGTCCAAGGTGGTGACCCACACCTTTAATCCCAATAGTTCAAAGATCAGGCTAGCCTTGAACTCAGAGATCTGCCTGCCTCTAACTCCTGATAGATGAAATTAAAGGTATGAGCCATCTATAGCCGTCTTCGATCCCAGCTTTTAAAAGGAGGAAGAGGAGGAAGCTGGAGCGATGGCTCCATGATTAAGAGTATTGGGCTGCTCTTTCAGGGGACTCAGGTTCCATTCCCAGCTCACAGTTGCCTGGAACTCTAATTCTATAGGACCCCACACCCTCATATAGACATACACGCAGGCAAAACAGCAATGCGCTAAAAATAGATAAATTAAAAAAAAAAAAAAGAGGAGGAGGAAGGCAGATCTCTGGGTTTCAGGCAACCCTGGTAACTTCCAGGTCAGCTAGGGAAACACAGTAAGAACCTTTGTGAAAAAAATAAGTAAACTATTTAATAAAACCTCTTATAACTGAACAATAGAGAATTTAATTTCTTAAATGGAAAATGGATTTGAACAGATGCTTCCTCAAAGAAATCTTTCAAATGGTCAATATATAGAAGAAAAGATGTTCAACATCATTAACCACTGATAAATATAAATTTAAAAATAACAATAAGAGCCGGGTAGTGGTGGTGCATGCCTTTAATCCAGCACTTGGGAGGCAGAGGCAGGTGGATTTCTGAGTTCCAGGACAGCCAGGGCTATACAAACCCTGTCTCGAAAAAACAAAACAAAACAAAACAAACAAACAAACAACCACAATGAGATGGCACTATACACTAAGATAAACACACACATCACTGTAAGCCAGAGTGTATATATAAACTGCTTGCAGAAATATGAAAGAGGGCAACTGCTTGGGGAAAAACAGTTCCATAGTGTGGTACTGTGACTTATAATATATAACTCTATATAAAAACATATAAAATATCAGTATCCAAGAGTTCCTTATTAGAGGGTTCCAGAGTTTCAGATTAGCCAATTTTGAATCCAAAAGATTTAGGGGGCAGCCAGGTATGAGGAGGTGGAGGCTGGAGGACTGGCTAGCCTGGATTACACAGTGAGTTCAAGGCCAGTCTGGGCTGGAGAATGAAAGTCTATGTATCTGCTTGGCTACTGAGTGGTGAGGTGGGGGCTATACCTGTACTGAACATATTTTTGTCATCATTCACACACATACACACGTAGTATAATGGAACATACCATTACACTGTAGTAAGCTTAAACAAGCAAGAGATGATTTAAAGTGTACAAGAGATAGGTCTCAGCAGTTGGAAAACGCATACACACTCACTCTCACACACTCACACACACACACACACACACGCACACACACATGAATCTGCATATAGTATATAAAAATGTTATGATTTGATCCTCTAGGATTTTGGTATCCTAGCCCCAAAGTGGTAGCACACACCTTTAATAGCAGTACTTGGGAGACAAAGGCAGGCAGCTGTCTGTGAGTTCAAAGACAGCTTGGTCTACAGAGAGGGGTCCAGGACAGCCAGGGATACACAGAGTAACCATGTCTTGAAAAACTCATTTTACAATTGTGTGGCACACAGTTCCCTTGGATCCTTTTTATATGTCTGTGGCATGCAGAGTTAACTGGGGGTTCCAAGCTATCCTAAGGAGGAAGACTAATTAAAAAAGGATCTATCCAATCAGGGAAATTGTAGGGTTAGAACTGAGGCCCACCCTCCCAATCTCTAGGTAGAGGCTAACAGTGGACATCATCACCAATGACCAATGACTACATCAATCATGCTCCCTTAAGGAAACCTCGGAAATCCACAGGAGGATAGGTATGCAGCTCAGCGGCTAGACTACTTGCCCAGCATGCATGAAGACCTGCATTCAAACCCCAGAACTGTAGAAACAAAGTCTTAAGGGACCATCCCTGCAAACCCAGTTATATTCAAGAGGTAGAAACAGGAGGATCAGAAGTTCAGGTTCGTCCTCAGCTACACTGTAGGTTGACACTCTGGTATACATGAGACCATGTCTCATGGGGAAAAGTCTAGAATAGTTGGTTTTGAAGAGCCTCTGGGTTGGACAGGAAATCATCTGCATTCCAACTCTAAGGAACAGTGCAAAGCTCGAGACCCTTAGGAATCTCACTGTGTGTTGCCTCATCTGGCTCTTTATATGTATCCTTTAAAATACCTTCACTGCTGAGCATGCTGTAGAATGCCTTTACTCCCAGCACTCTGGAAGCAGAGGCAGATCTCTGTTGAGTTCAAAGCCAGCATGGTCTATGTAAAGTTCTAAGACAACCAGGCTACGTAGAGACTGTATGTCAAAATAACAACTGCAACAAAACTCTTCATACTTAGGTGTGGTGACTTGTGTCTGTAGTGCCAATACTCAAGAGACAGAACTGCCAACAAGAAATCAGAAATTCCTTCGTGATACACAACCAACTGTGTCCACTATTTGGATTGCTATGAGCCAACTCAAGAAAATTATTAAAAGGGAAGGGGAGTTACTTAGCCTCCAATTTGGAGGCTAATCAGAGGTTGGAAGTAACCTGGGACTCTATGCTTGCAACTGGTATCTAAGCAGGGGGCATTCTTGGAGGACTTGTATTAACTCTGGTTAGTATATGAACTGGACTGAACTGTACAACATCCAACTGCTATCAGATAAATGCTTTACGGAGGAAATGAACTCAGAAGTAAAGTATTAAGTGTTATGAGTATAGAACGTAAGAAAAGTTTTCTCTATGGACTTAGAAAATTAAAATATAACAATTCCACTCAATACACATCTGAAACAAATTAAAATATGCATAGACATGAAGAATGTGCACACCAGCATCACAGAGGCATTGTTCATCACAATGTTGAAAGAATCTCAATCTCAAAGTTGAAGAATCTCAACTATCAACTGAATGAATGAAAACAGGAAAAAAATCAACTTGACAAATGAATAAACAAACTCCTTAAAATATAAAATAGACTATTACTTGTCCCCAGCCCCTGAAAATACTGATAAGATCTGCACCAGAGATAAACTCAGAGTCACTGTCTTAGTCAGGGTTTCTATTCCTGCACAAACATCATGACCAAGAAGCAAGTTGGGGAGGAAAGGATTTATTCGGCTTACTTCCACATTGCTGTTATCACAAAGGAAGTCAGGACTGGAACTCAAGCAGGTCAGGAAGCAGGAGCTGATGCAGAGGCCATGGAGAGATGTTTCTTACTGGCTTGCTTCTCCTGGCTTGCTCGGCCTGCTCTCTTATAGAGCCCAAGACCTCCAGCCCAGGGATGGCACCACCCACAAGGGGCCCTACCCCCTTGATCACTAATTGAGAAAATGCCCCACAGCTGGACCTCATGGAGGCACTTCCCCAACTGAAGCTCCCTTCTGTGATAACTCCAGCCTGTGTCAAGTTGACACACAAAACTAGCCAGTACAGTCACAAAGCTTATGAACCCAGCTATTCTGGCTTTCTTGAGGCTGGGGGAAAGAGGAACATGGGAATGACTGCAAACACCAGGCTTCTTTTGGGGTTGACGAAAATATGAAAAACAGTATTCATGGGGTGGATATATCAAAAGCCTTGCTATATACTTTATAACACATGAACTCTTTTCATATTTATTTACTTATTTATTTATTTACGTGCTACATACATATATAGCCCAAGCTTCACCCCTGAGCTATAACCCAACCTATACACTTCAATTTAAAGGGAGTAGGCCTTGACAAGTGGCATAGGAGACTCACAGTTTTACTTGGCCAGTTCTCAAATTATGAGGACGACTGGTGGAAGAGGCACACTAACTGGAGTCTGATTTCCTCCCTCCTTTCTGTGATGTAAAAAGTCTTCATATGACAAATAATCATAAAAGAAATGTTAGTTTTTTCTACTGATTGTCAACACAAAGACCAGAAATGAAAAGGACAAGCAAAACAAAACCCTTGCTAGAGAGTTTAAATCTGGATTCCTACAGTATCACAGTTAAAACTAACAAGCAACTCAAAAAATTTGTGAAATGAGATAATCTGCAAGTTTATCAAATATGACTATTTTATGCTTTAGAAAAAGTTATACAGCCATTAAAATGCAAAACTAGAATCAAATCCAAGTTTCCTGGATTCCAGAAACTGTGCTCACTAACTCATTCACCATGTACAGGAGCCCTCCTGTACATCAGTCATGCAGCTGTATGCAGAGGAAGTGGTGGGCTAGTTAATTTCCAATAAATCCTAATCCGGAGGGACTCAGCAACGTGAGTTACTAGTATGGAGAAGTGATGTTTGTCCTGGCTAGTCAGGAAAGGCCACCCTGGGAGATGTTAAGGCCTTAGCTCAGTGATTCTCACCCTTCCTAATACTGTGACCCTTTAATACAGTTAGTTCCGCATGCTGTAGTGAACCCAACCATAAAATTATTTCCTAGCTACTTTATAACTGTTATTTTGCAACTGTTTTGAATCATACTGTAAATATCTGATTGCAGGATGTCTGATATGCGACTTCTGTGGGGTTGTGACTCACATGCTGAAAACTGCTTAGTCCTGTCATAGTCTGAGCAAACTTAAGAAAGCCAGTCAGGTTGTGACTGAAGTAGTCATTTGCCTTTTGTCCAATGTGCTGGAAAAAACAGTAAGGGTCCAAAACTGAAGCTGGAAAATCATCTGTGAAACTGCTAATATAAAATCCAGGAAGAAATGATAATGTAAAATACAAGAGGAGATCATTTCTGGGTCTCTCGTGAAGGTAGAATTGACATAATCTGCATATGGTCTGATGATGGGGTGGGATGAATCTAAGGTTCTATCTAATTCAGAAATAAAGACGTTGGTGAGTATCAACAGAGAAAACGTGGTTAGGGAAGAGAATTCAAAAAAGCAACTTTATAGCTTGACTGTAACTGTAAAAAAAACTTGGAGGGTTACAATTTTACAGCCACTCTGGGCTACATATTAGGAGATCCTGTCTCAAAACAAAATAAAAGTATTTTTTTAAAAGATATATTTATTTATTATACATAAGTATACTCTAGCTGTCTTCAGAAGACGGCATCACAGATCACATTACAGATGGTTGTGAGCCACCATGTGGTTGCTGGGATTTGAACTCAGGACCTTCGGAAGAGCAGTCAGTGCTCTTACCCGTTGAGCCATCTCCCCCAAAATAAAAGTATTTTATACATGCTTACCTCTCCACTCTTCTGTTTTAACCACTCCATTGCATACTGGTTTTATGTAGCATAGGTTCAAAGCCTCTGATTCCAAAGTCCATGTTGTTTATTCGTAATAGTTTTTATGAAGGCATCTGAATAAGAGTTCTTTGTTTTGTTCTAAACATCTCAGAGGTATGCATTATTCCTTTGTGACCAAAAACCTAGCCTCAAAAACTATCAAAGGAGGAAATTTTTAAAACACCTGAAAAACTCAAGTCTTTTGAAGATTATCAATCACAAGCAGATACCAATTCCAGAGAGATGCAACAATGCATGTCATCGGGTAAGTGCTCTGTTTAAGTAAGAAGCAAACCAAGTGCATCATCTGAAAGACACCAGGTCACACTTTTAATTCTCCTCGATGATAAAGAGTGCCTTTAACAGTAGAAACTGGGGGCTGGCTCGATGGCTCAGCGGGGAAGAGCACTGACTGTTCTTCTGAAGGTCCTGAGTTCAGATCCTAGCAACCACATGGTGGCTCACAACCACCCATAATGAAATCTGATGCCCTCTTCTGGTGTGTCTGAAGACAGCTACAGTGAATTGCAGGCCGGAGTGAGTGGGGCTGGAGCAAGCGGGGCCTGCAGAGGTCCTGAGTTCAATTCCCAGCAGCCACACACATGATGGCTTACAGCCATCTGTACAGCTACAGTGTACTCATACACATAAAAATAAATAAATCTTTAAAAAAAAAAAACAGTAGAAACTCACCATCATGACTTTCTTAGCACATACCTAATACACTCATAAGTTGATCCATAAAGTGATTTTATTATGAATTTTAAGGAATACTTCCTTCCCCCACTGCCTTTTGAGACAAGGTCTCGCTAGGTCTCACAGGGTCTCACACTGCCCTAGAACTGGCTAGATAGACCAGAACTCACAGAGATCTGCCTGCCTATGTCTCTTGAGTCCTTGAGATTTAAGGTGTGGACTATTATGACAATTTCTCAGTGATAGTATTTAGTGTTGATATACTGACAAGCACTTGTTTTCTCTCCTATGGAGTGCTAGGATAGAACCCAGAGCCCCAAGAACACTAGGCAAATGTGCTACCACTCAACAATCAATCCCCAGCTATCTGCTTGACTAAAAAGCTACAAACCAAACTTCGTAAAAGCTTTATTACCTACAGATGTACAAGCCTCACTAGATTGCAGAACTTGGCTTTAAATCTGTTTCACTCCTTAGTATATATAATTTTGAAGAAGTCACTTCTCCAAATAAGTTCCAAATAAGTATCTTACAGAAACTGTTAAGTCACAATATAAGAGTTACCTGAAAAACTGCAGTAAGAATCAGATTAAAAAAAAAAAAATAGAAGCACTTAGAAAAAGTTTTGCAAATACATACAAGATAATGAACAATTCTTTTGACTATATAATGTGAATATGAATTTTAAAGTAATAGTGTAGCTATTCAATCTTGCCACTAAAAATCTGCATAACAGACTTTCCTGAAGTAGAATTAATTAAAGCACAACTTGTTATTCCTGAATGCTTCAGGCGGCAAGCCATGAAGGAGTCTCTATTATACTCACAAGCTTTGTCCACATTTAAGAGATTAAAGCACTTCCTTCCTGCTTTCATGATGTCATTGAGAAGGGGCGCTTGAAGGGTTAAAAATCTATACACGTCTAAGATAAATATACAAGTGACAGATCACAAAAATAAAAGGACAGAATCACCATCACTGTGTGCCTTTGCTCATTTATATTAGTCATTTACAGAAAACACCCTCAGAGAGACAAGAGGAAGAGGGAGGGATCCACAAAGAATAACCACTTATCCCAATTACATTATTTATAGTTGACAAACATCAGCTATTACGTGCTAAATTCCTAAGATCACAACCATATAAAGGGTCAAATTAAGAAAACACACCAGATAAATTTTAGTAGTCCACTGCCTTATTCATTCAGCCACCTAATCCCAATTAAGTTAAAAAGAAAAAAATGTTGGGTTGGCGAGATGGCTCAGCGGGTAAGAGCACTGACTGCTCTTCCGAAGGTCCTGAGTTCGGATCCCAGCAACCACATTGTGGCTTACAACCACCCATAATGAGATTGGACGCCCTCTTCTGGTGCGTCTGAAGACAGCTGCAGAAAATTACGCCGGAGCGAGTGGGGCGGCAGAGGTCCTGAGATCAACAGCAGCCACACACATGATGTAATACAGTCATCTGTACAGCTACAGTGTACTCATACACATAAAAATGAAATAAAATAAATCTTTAAAAGAAAAAATGTTGAGACAAGGCCTCATTATGTAGCCCTGGCTGTCATAGAACTTACTATGTAGACTAACCTGGCCTAGTACTCAGAGATCTTCCTGCCTCTGTCTCCCAAATCCTGAGATTAAAGGCTTGCACCACCATGCCCAGCTTCAATCAGGTAAAATTTAAAACTTCTAGTTTAAAAAAGAGTCTGAACATGGGCTGGTGAGATGGCTCAGCGGGTAAGAGCACTGACTGCTCTTCTAAACGTTGTGAGTTCAAATCCCAGCAACCACATGGTGGCTCACAACCACCCATAATGAAATCTGACACCCTCTTCTATGTACTCATTTATAATAAATAAATAAATAAATCTTTTAAAAAAAAAGTCCGAACAAAATAGCTAAATACTAAATTTGAAAATATGTATAAAAGTCTGACTAAATATTTCATAACATGAAATGAGCTATAAGAAATGGGAAAATAAATATATATAAAATATATATACACACATACAGTGAAAAAAACAAAAATGCAATTTCAGGGTTTGGCTAAAATTAATACACCAGTACTGTCAACTTTACAAACTTTTCAAAATCACATTAATAAAATAATGCTTCTGCAATATATATGGAAATTTTTAAACTCGTCTTCCAAGTGCTACTAGCACTGAAACCTATTACCAATATCTTTTCACTTAATTTTTAAAAAATTTTGGGGGGCTGGAGAAATGGCTCAGCAGTTGAGAGCACTGACTGCTCTTCCGAAGGTCCTGAGTTCAATTCCCAGCAACCACACGGTGGCTCAGAACTATATGTAATGATGTCTGATGCCGTCTTCTGGAGTGTCTGAAGACGGCTACAGTGTACTTCCATATAATAAATAAATCTTTTTTAAAAAAATTTTTTGAATTAACAAAATTAAGCTTATGTCTATTTCTTTATCATCTACCATTTTAAGTATTACTGTTTAGCAAATCATTCTTTTAAGAATGAATTCTTGCCGGGTGGTGGTGGCATATGCCTTTAATCCCAGCACTTGGGAGGCAGAGGCAGGCTGATTTCTGAGTTCGAGGCCAGCCTGTTCTAAAGAGTGAGTTCTAGGACAGCCAGAGCTACACAGAGAAACCCTGTCTCGAAAAAGCCAAAAAAAAAACCAAAAAACCAAAAAAACAAAAAACCAGAATGAATTCTTCGGGCTGGAAAGATGGCTCAGCAGTTAAAGAGTGCTTGTTGCTCTTTCAGAGGACCCAGCACCCACACGGTAACTCCAGTTTCAGTGGATCTAAAGCCCTCTTCTGGCCTCTTCAGGCATACAGACACACATGCCAGGCAAAATGCTCATGCACATAAAACAAAAATACATCCGAAAAAGTTTTTTTTAAAGAAAAAATTCTTAAAATATTATCTGGCGGGGGCTGGTGTGATGGCTCAGTGGTTAAAAGAACTGACTGCTCTTCCAGAAGTCATAAGTTCAATTTCCCAGCAACCACATGGGGCTCACAGCCATCTATAGAGGGATATGATGTCCTCTTCAGGCAGGTGGATATATATACAGCAGAGCACTCATACACTAATTAATAAAAAAAAAAAAATATCTGGCTTGGTGATTTCTGGCTTTGCTTTAAAAAGAACTAGTAGGAAGTGGAGGTGAAGCAAAATGGAAAAGAAAGTATCAGAATGTGAAATGTACCACACTGAACTGTACACTGATGAATGCTAGCAACAGCAGCTTCCCAACAGCACATGGGCATGAGAATAAATCCTGCATCCCTCACCGCCCTCGCCAGCTTCCTGGCTAGGTGCTTCCAGCCACCAACATTATTATTATTTTTTTTTTTCTTTGGTTTTTTTCGAGACAGGGTTTCTCTGTGTAGTCCTGGCTGTCCTGGAACTCACTCTGTAGACCAGGCTGGCCTTGAACTCAGAAATCAGCCTGCCTCTGCCTTCCAAGTGCTGGGATCAAAGGCGTGCGCCACCATCGCCCGGCTTATCATGTATCTTAAGTGTATTTAGTGTAAAAGAAAGAAAGTTAGGAAGCACTAGCAGAATGCATGGCGCAAAGTCAGGCCCAGGGGAACAAGCTGTAAGCCCAGGACTCAGGCCCAGGGGAACAAGCTGTAAGCCCAGGACTCAGGCCCAGGGGAACAAGCTGTAAGCCCAGGACTCAGGAGATACAGGCAGGAAGAGCTCAAATGTGAGGTAAGCCTAGGATACCCAGCAAGTACCTATCGCAAAGAATGAAGAACAAACACATAAAAGCAAGCTGGGCGGTGGTGGCACACACCTTTAATGTCACTCAGCACTTGGGAGGCAGAGGCAAGTGGATCTGAGTTTAGGACCAGCCTAGTCTGGTTTTCCAGGAAAACCAAAACAACAAAAACATAAAAGTAATTATAATCACAACTTTAAAGTCCATATTCTCTAGTTAGAAGTGAAGACTCTCCTTACTTGTTTTTACAACATATTAAAATTATTTCACTGTTATCAAATCCCATATTACATTTTAAAAACAGCATGTTTTTAAAATACAGTAGCTTAGCCAGGCGGTGGTGGCGCACACCTTTAATCCCAACACTTCGGAGGCAGAGGCCAGCAGATTTCTGAGCTCAAGGCCAGCTGAGTTCCAGGACAGCCACAGCTAAAAAAAGAGTCTCAAAAAACCAAAGTCTCAAAAAACCAAAAAAAAAAAAAAAAAAAAAAAAAAAAAAAAAAAAAAAAAAAAAAAAAAAAGATATGGAAATCTAATCCTATCTAAAAATACTGAGTTAATGAACACATTTGATCCCTTGTAGTGTTATGTTTAATTAAGTTATTTGAAAAGAGCTAATTTCTGCTGTAAAGATGGTCAGGAAATAAACTTTGAGCAAAGATACCAAAATGAAAACCCCACCAAAGAGTGAGTCTTCTATGAAGCTGAGAGAGAGTTCAGTGGTTAAAAGCAAGAACTACTCTAGCAGAAGACCCTGGTTTGGTTCCCAGCACACACACCCAGCTGCTGGCAAGCACCTGTAACTCAGATTCAGAGCAGGTGTGGCCTACACAGGCACTTGCATGTGCACACACCCACCCAGAGACAACACACACAATTAAGAAATAAAAAATAAACCTGTGTCAAAATGCTACTATTTCCAGGAAAAATTATCAGATACTTTGAAATACATATAAAAGTTCAAGATTTAATTTTAGACAGCAAGGATTGGTTCCCACTCTAATCAGACAAAAGAAAAACACTGCTACTCTACAGTAGTGGTTGAGGCATAGAAACAGGCATAAAAAGCATTTTCCCCACAACTGAAGACAAAGTAAATTCCAAAAATACCAATCTCTCTTACAGACAAATCTGCCTTTTCCAAATACTTTAAGTGTTAAAGCTAACCAGCTCTCGTGCCAGATATAATCACAAGTGTGGATTTTAATCTCCATTTTTAGACTTAAATAATGCCTGTATCTTAAGACAGACCATTGTCAAGAAAATTATGTCTTAATACAGATAAAAATCTTAAAGCAATCATAATAGCCCATACACTATCCAAATGGTGTTCCACAGTTCCTTTTTTTTTTTTTTTTTTTTTTTTGGCCTCAAATGACGAAACTTATCTAACATCTCTGGGGAGAGGAGTAAAGTATAACGTTTCCTGAAATTGTTCTTGTTTCGCTGCACCATTTCGTGACACCTCTTCAACTAGAAGTGCTACTAGCAGTTTTATTGTTCTGCAGGAAAGGCCAAAAGACAAGCAAATGCAAAAAGAATACCATAAGGAAGGCAGATTGAAAGAAGATTACAGGAAAAGGGGGGAAATGCGTAAGAATGAAAAACATTGCTAGCACAGAAAAGCGCCAACAACGAGATCTTGCTTATTCTTCTAGAAACAAAAACCAAAAATTCTTCTAAGGAAAATGTGGTTTCTCTCTTTACTCAAGGATGTTAAAACTCCAAAACGCGTTCCGCGGACACTCTACAAGAGTTATACTCTCTTCCTAGGTGGCTTTTAACACCGCTAGCCCTATCTGTAAATTAAATGTCCGCTATAGATAATGCAATCTCTAGAAACTACAATTGTGGTTGCCATCTTTGCCTGAAAAAAAATAATTTTTCTTGGATTTGTAAGGGGGGGAAAGGAATACATTAAGTTGGAAGATAAGAAAACCACCTTCAAGGCACCGGTTAACTGAGTCTCCTACCAAACTAACGTTTTAAAGGTCTGGGAAAGAAAGGCAAAGGAGCCACAGCCTTACCGATCCCACAAGGGTGGGGCATCGCAAGAAAAAAAAAAATTACGAGGGCGAGTTTCTATCGAGGCCGAGGAGCAGGCCCACGAGCTCGCACGCTGGGTGGCACAGGACGCTGGGGACAGGGACGAAGGGCGGCTTCGAAGAAGAGACGTGGGCTGCCAGGAATGCCCAGAGTGCGGGCTGACAGGAGGAGGCACCCACGGGGCACGGGATGAAGATCAGAGAAGCCGAGCAGGAACCCGGCGATCCGAGGCTGCTCGTGGGAGGCCGGGCACAGGCCGCGGAGCGCCGTGAGCAGGCGGCCGTCCTCGGCGAGGCGCTCTCCCGCTGCCCCGCGCTCTGCGGGTCTCCGGCCGCACGGACCGCGGGTGACTGCACAGCTGTTTCCACCCCGCCGGGGAGCGAGAGGGGAAAAGCATCCCCGCGGTGGCCGGGAGCCGAGCGGCAGCCGTTCTCGCACAGGGGCGCGGAGCCGAGTCCCCACCGCGGAGCGCACGCCGAACTTCGCCCTTTCTTCCCCCTCAGCCGCCTTTATGCCATAACTTCGCGGCCGCGACTGTCCGCGACTGTCCGCGGCTACCAGCCGACACCCCCGCTCGGCTCGCCGCCCGACGCCCCGACGCCCCGAGGTCAGGGAAGGTCGCCGGGAGCCAGGCCCAAAGGTCCCGGACGCCGACCTCGCGCCGACGCTCACCCCGTCTCGATGGCCCCCTCGCCCTCCCCACTGCAGCAGCTCTGCTCACCTGCATTGACGCCATGATGAAACCATCCCCCCAAGGCCAGCGAGGCCCGAGACGCAGGGGGCGGAGCCGCCGTGCTCGCGTCACGCCGCGGGGGCCCAACATCCCGGGCACGGGGGCGGAGACGCTGATGGGGAGGGCCCGCGTGTCCGATTGGCTAGCGCGCGGGTGCGGGGCGGGGCGGGGCGGAGCGGGTGGGCGGGGCCGGGGCGGGCCGGGCGCCCTAGCTACATAGCATCCCAGCCAATTTACACGCGGGCCCACCCTCAGTGCTGGGTGGGGCGCTGCGGGTTGAAGCGTGGCTGTCTGCTAAGGTCAAGAAGCTGTGTGGATCCGGGGGCATTTGACGGGGAGGGGATCGCATTTTGTTTTTCCAGTTACAAGTGTAAGAATTATAGGCCCCCTCCCCTTTCGTATGTCTTTTTTACACCTACCGTCTTTTCGCTCCTGACCCAGATACTTCTCTTGGAGATGCTTTCTCGTCTTTGCAGACCTAGAAAGCTTCTACTTTGAGGGGCAGAGAGTCACAGGTTTCCCTACAGGACAGAATTAGAACTGAGAGCAGGGCAACGCTGTGATCTTAAAAGCAAGAACAATTGGATTTGAAACAAGGAGGGTGAATAATGGAGTTCCCTTTTGTGTGCAATTTTCTAGTTCCCCAACCCTCCAAATTGTAAAGTCCAGGTATACCATAATAGTCGTTGTTGCAGCAGTCTAACTTTGATTAGCAATTTGACTCTAGCCGTGAAATCTCAATATAATAATTCATGTATTAACACTTAAAACTTCTGCCATGCCTAGAATTTCTCTTCAGCCTATTTATTCTGTGGTGGGCAGTTGCATGATCAGACGACCTATGAGTGAGTTTGAGTAAGAAATGCTGAGCATACAGAATTTATTCTAGGAATGCACCAGTTCTGCCAGCATTTGTCAGAAGTCACATTTTTAAAGCTCTTCCGGAACCGAAGATGTCGTTTACTTATATACCAAACGGAAAATAGAAGGCAAAACTTGCACTTCGTGACCAGTCTCTAAAAGAATCAAAGAGGATGATATGTTGAATAGAAGGCAATGAAAGTTTAAATCTTTATTTTTATTGACTTGGCTTCATTTTTAGACATTTCTCTAAGATATAAATATAATGGTGATGTAGGTTATCACTCTTCACACTTAAGATAGATCACGATGTTCTCAGGGAACATCCGTAAGAAAATGTGTTCAAAAAAGGAAAAGAACTTTAAATATGCCAGTTATTCTATGGTGTAATATTCAGGATGGTTTAATCTTCACCGTGCAGGAACTTTTTCATGGGGGTTTGCATGACTTGGAATACAAGAGTCAACCAGAAGCATATCCAGTATCAGTTCACTCGTCCTGTTACCATTACGACATGGAATAAAGCGCCCACACAGCCCAGTGAACGAGGTAAGCTTACAGGAGGCGTTCTCAACCACTCCTTCCTGAGATCTTTGTCCCTCTGATCTCAGGTTGTAATGTACCAGCTAACATTCATGTTTAAAAGTTGATTCTTCTCAAAGGTGTAAGTGACAAAGGAGACTCCACAAACATGGTATTATGACCTCATCAGAGTAAATAGCCTACTAGGCAAGGTACTCAAGAGGGAGAAAAGCAGTTACAGGAATTTTGGTGTTGCTTTCTGTAGAATTAATGTCTGGTCTCCACCTCACAGGTGTTTAAAGGATCTTCACAGGAAGCAAAGTCCATATTGATTACATCCTCGGAAATTCTAAGCAGCACATGACTACCTATCATCTTTATTCTTTAATTAATACATAATAGAGGTCTGGGGGTATAGTTCACTGAGAAAGCCTGTGGTTAACTTGTAGGAGACCCTGGATTTGATCTCTGAGCACTGGAAAGCAAAACAAAAAGCAAAAGTATACAACAGACTATTCCTGACCTACTCAGGAGCAAAGAATGGTTAGAGGCTATTTTCAGTGAGTATAAAGTGTTCCTAAAACTCTTGACTGCCCATTTGATGAAGATGCTCACATTTTTTTCCCAGAAAATGGCTTATTAGTGGATACGGCAACTTAAAGTGCCTGTTACTACGAAAAGGGGAAGAGGAAGCAAATCCCCAACAACAGCGTAGGAATTGACACAACCATGTTAGAAAAAAGTTCAGCCATGATGAAGTAAAAGTTAGAAAGTCTTTTAAAAAGCAGTATTTGTGGGCTGAAGAGATGGCTCAGTGGTTAAGAGCACTGACTGCTCTTCTGAAGGTCCTGAGTTCAAATCCTAGCAACCACATGGTGACTTATAACCATCCATAACGAGAGATCTGACTTTCTTTTCTGGAGAGTCTGAAGACAGATATATTGTATACATATAATAAATAAAATCTTTAAAAAATTTAAAAAATTAAAAACAGTATTTGTGATAAAACGTAAGTAGCACAAAATGAAATGTTAATTTCACTTAGCAAATCAAATGAATTGTGAAATGCATCTTTAAGACAACTGGAGTTAAGCAAAAATAGAATGGATATGAAGGAATTGTTTTTTAATGGGAATTATTCTTTAGGTGGGTGGTAGTAACAGAGGCAGGTGGATCTTTGTAAGATTGAGGCCAGCCTGGGCTACAGAGTTCCAGGACAGCCAGGGCTACACAGAGAAACCC
>NW_022196896.1:45557434-45559140 GCF_008632895.1 Mastomys coucha
TATTCCTTAAACAATACCAGTTTAGCAACTGTTTACATAGCATGTTACATTACACAACATAGAACTATTCTATAGCATATGGGAAATATGTATAGGTCCTATGTAAATAATATATCATTGTATATAAGAGCCTGGAGCATCTGCAGATTCTGTTTGCAAGATATTCCTAGAAGCACACTGCACCCTCTTGGGATACTGAGGATCAACTGGATCATGCTATACACATGAACTTATTGATCAGTGTTACATCAGTAAAAGTGAGACAGCCAGATATTACATGCCTCCTGAAGGTAGTACAAGAGGAAGTAAATAGGATATGTTATAGCTAAAAAAATCTAATCAGCACTTTTATATCTCATGATCAGTGCATATAGGAAACACAGGATGATAAAGCTGCATAAATTAGAGGACTTACTGAGTCATACCAAATGGCTACAAACAGCCACAGTCAGATTATAGGAGATTCATCAAGACAAATGAGTCAGTTTCTTCCATAAATGCCACAAAAGGAATAAGAATGGAAGAAAAACCTCATGTATTAAAAGATCCTTAAGAGATATAGTAAACAGTACAAAATGTTAACCTCCTTTGGATCCCAATTCAAGCAATTGAAGTATTGAAGATTTCAACACAGACTAGTAGTGTTAAAAAAAAAAACTAAACAACCATTATCAAGGGAATGGTAGAGACTGGAGTTGTAAATATGTCATTAAACATATTGGCATAGCTGATGGTTTCTGGAGAAAAACAGTGAACAAAGAAATACTCAACAGTATATAGCCAAATGAGAAATCTGTTTGCTGTGTGACTTGTAATAGGATTATGTCCCGATAATTTCACTGTCAGTAGATTATAGTTACTATTCTTCCTGCTGTGACCAAATACCTGAGGAAAAACACAACTTAAAACAGGAAGTCTCCTCCTGGTCGAGGAGCCAGAGTCCATCATGGTGGCCCCAAGGCCATGGGGACAGCAGTGTGAACTGCCTGTGCTGTGTGACCATTTAGTCCATACTTCCAGCACTCACTTCCAGCTAAGCCCCACCTCCTGAGGGTCCCACAGTCCTCTCAAAACAATGCCACCTGCTAGTGTTCAAGTGCTTAAACGTGAGCCACTGGGCATGTTTTACAACACACCATGCCATCTAGATTGTAATTTCCAAACAAACACATAATCTTGGATTGGGAACGATGCCCATGGAGTCTACTGTAGAGAAGATGGCTAGAGCCAGTGGTTGCAGATGTAACCAAAGCACATCATTTTTCCAAGAACTACTTGAACCAGAACTAACTAATTAGGTTGTTGACAGTTTTTTTTTGGGGGGGGGTGCGGGTTTTGAGACAGGGTTTCTCCGTATAGCCCTGGCTGTCCTGGAACTCACTCTGTAGACCAGGCTGGCCCTAAACTCAGAGATCCACCTGCCTCTGCCTCTCGAGTGCTGGGATTAAAGGCGTGCGCCACCACTGCCCAGCTTGGTTGTAGACATGTGGAAAATAATCTCATGAACATCATTCGCATTAGCCTTTAAAGGCAGGAAGATCTCTGATAGTTCAAGGCCTGCAAGTCCACACAGTGAGTTCCAGACAACCAAGACTACAAAGGGAGACCTTGGCCGGGCTGTGGTGGCGCATGCCTTTGATCCTGGCACTTGGGAGGCAGAGGCAGGCAGATTTCTGAGTTCGAGGCTAGCCTGGTCTACAGAGTGA
>NW_022196896.1:45560811-45593727 GCF_008632895.1 Mastomys coucha
GAAGGTCCTGAGTTCAAATCCCAGTTCAATCCCACATGGTGGCTCACAACCACCTGTAATGAGATCTGCCGCCCTCTTCTGGCATGTCTGAAGACAGCTACAGTGTACTTATGTATAATAATAAATAAATCTTTTAAAAAAAAACAATTGCAAAATAAAGATGTGTGAACAAAGTGTATACTGTGGGACACACTGCAGTTTCCAGGTCAAGATGTTATGGATTTTGTGTGTTTGTTTTATTTTTTATTTTGGGAGGGGATATATGAAGGGATGGGGAGATGAGTGGGCTTGGAGTGTATTATTGGAAATTTAGAAAGAATAAAATGTTAAAAGGAAAAAACTCTTAAAATGGATATAGCTGGAGGTGTCACCATACCCGACTTACAGTTATTCTACAGATATTACTCTGTAATAAAAACAGCATGGTGCTGGCACAAAACATGCACAGATCAATGTAATAGAAAGGAGGCCCAAATACAGGGCCCACAGCTACAGCCACCCGACTAGGGGCCACAGCTACAGCCACCCGACTAGAGGGCCACGGCTACAGCCACCCGACTTTTAACAAAGATACCAAAATATGCATCAAAGAAAAGACAGCTTCTTCAACAAACAGTTCCTGCAAGAAGAAGAATAAAAACTAAATCTGTATCTCTTAACACAAACGTCAATTTGTTCAGTTCCTAGCACCCACATGGTAGACCAGGGCCATCTATAACTTTGGTTTCAGAGAATCCACCCAATGCTTTCTTCGGTCCCCAGAGGGCAACATGCATACATGTGGTGCACAAACATTTACACAGGCAAAATACTCATACACATAAAATCAAATACATCTATTTTTTTTAATTGACCACAAAACTAGAGAGCTCTCAAAAGAAGAAATAGAAATGGCTAGTAAGCATTTTAAAAATATTCAATGGCCAGATAATATTCACAGAAATTCAAATTCACAGAAATATAAATGAAAACTACTGATTTCATTCCACTGATTTCATTCATTCTGAATGGCTACCATCAAGAAAACAAATGATGGCAAATGTTCGTGAGGATATGTGGAAATGGGAATGTTCTCCAAGGTGCTGGGAATGTAAACTGGTGCAGTCTCTATGGAAATCAGTGTGGAGATTGTTCAAAAATGTAAAAATAGATGTACCATATGATCCAGCTAAACCAGTCCTGGGCATATACCCAAAGGCCTCTATCCTCCTACAGAGACACCTGCACATTGGGCTCATTGATGCTTTATTCATGATAGCTAAGAAACAGAACCAGCCTAAAGGCCTGCAAACTGATAAATGGATAATGGAATGTGATGTAAATAAACAATGGAATTTCATCCAGACAACGAAAAGTGAAACAATTTACAGAAAAATAGATGAAGTTGGAAAATACAAAGTGATATAACTTAGCAAGACTAAGTCCCATGTTCTTGCCCATATGTGCATCCTAGCTTCGAATTTTATAGATTGTCTGTTCGATTTGGAGTGTCTGTAGAGGTCAGGATGCTAGAAAGTGCCCACAAGACGGGGAGAAGATGAGGCATTCATGGGGTGAAGAGAGATTCAAACATACAATATAAAAGCAGAAGAAGAAACTGAGAATCAAAGCTTTAAGTGGATAAGATGGAGTGGTGACAGAACAGAGCTATGGAACAGGGCTAGCTGTAAGAACGACCCTTCTGGAAACTCATTTGTAAACACACACACACACACACACACACACACACACACACATACACACACACACGTAATGTTAATTCCTTAAATGTATGTATAAATATAAAGAGTTTGAACACAGGTACTCAGCATGGATAGACAATAATTCCCAGAGAAACCATGTGTTATTAAGTGAAATTTCCCTGCCAGGCTTGGGTCAAGGAGGCCCCCCTCCCCGCTCACACACACACAAAAAACACTGGTACTGTTGTTGCTCTTGGTTGCCCATGACAACAAGATTGTAAACCTCTATTGCTAAAGGAACAACTTATTTTGGTTATGGAACACAGAAAAACTGAGTTGGAACTAACCTGAAAATTCCTTTCCTGATGGCTAGCTTTCACGGAGCTGGAAGGTGCTACAGACTGCTGGGGCCGATGGCTCAGTAGTTAAGATCATGTACTCTTCTTGCTAAGGATGTTGGCCCAGTTTCCAGAAGCCAAATCAGGCAGCTCACAGTTGTCTATAACTCCAGGTATCCTGAGTGGCATCTCTACCTGGCCTCTGTACCTGCATTCATATGTACACACATACATATAGACTCACATAGGCTTTAAAATGAGGAAATGCTCAGTGTAGCTAGATTGACTTGGACTATAAAGCTGCTCTCCTCCCTTAGCTCCTAATTGTGGGGCATTAGATACCTCACCAGCCACCAACAATTTTTAAGGACTTCATTTTTTACCAGAATTCTAAACATTGTCATTATAGTTTCCCCAGTAGCTATAAAGTGGAGACTCATGCTTTTATTAGCATTGCCATGACTAATGTGCATGGTTTCATATATCATTGGGGTAATTTGTGTATCTTCTTTGAAGAAATGTCTTATTTGTCATGAAAGAACATCTAGATAGTGGGGCTGGAGAGATGGTTCAGCGGTTAAGAGCACTGACTGCTCTTCTATAGGTTCTGAGTTCAATTCCCAGCAACCACATGGTGGCTCACAACCATTTGTAATGGGAGCTGAGGCCCTCTTCTGGTGTGTCTGAAGACAGCTACAGTGTACTTATGTATAAGAAAGAATCTTTGGGCCTGAGCAAGCAGAGTTGACCAAAGCAAGCGGGGCCTACCAGAGTCCCAACAACCACATGAAGGTTCACAACCATCTGTACAGCTACAGTGTACTCATATACACAAAATAAATAAATCTTTTAAAAACAAAAACAAAAAAAGCAAACAGTTCAATATGCTTCAAACACAAAGCTTAAACCCTATCTACCTGTAGGCAAAATATCAGAACTTAGATTCTGCATTGTAAGACAACACTTACAAAGCATCAGAGCTGGGTGTTGTGGTTCACACCTACAGCCCCTGTACTCAGGAGGCTAAACCAGGTGATCAAACCAAGCTCAAAGTCAACCTGGACTGAAAGACCCCTGGGGGAGACCCCCACTCAAATCTCGGGAGGACGTACACCCAAGGAATCACGAGAGACCACATCTTGATGTAATTACAAGAGATATATTTTGATTTCAGGATGCCCTGGTTCAGCACCACACCTATCTCACGCAGGAGATAGGGGAGCCGACCACGAGGCTTGAAAGTTAGAGGTTTTTATAGGAAAAAAGGGTCTGAGGGAACAAAGGGATCAGTGTGGTCATACATGATAGGCTAGTTCAAATATTAACTATTACGTACAGAACAGAGTGGAAAATTCCTAAGGTTGGTGTTAATCTGAGTCAACAGAGCATCTGACCTTAAACCATATCTGAGAGGACCAGATGGTCCATTACTTAGTGTCTGTCAGGCACATCTTTGCAGGCCTAGGCCTTGGACATGTCCTCCTTTGCCTAGACATGTTTTCCTCTATGTTTATAGTTTTATGTCTTCTTGACCTGCCAGCTCTTATGATATCTAACAACTTGTTTGCTCTTTCCCAGGCTTATGTGGCCAGTTTGTGATGGATTCTTAGGCCCATAACTTTTCTTCCTAGTCAGCACAGGTCTAAAGCTTTAATTTCTCCTTACAGGACTACAAAATGAGACCCTGTGCTCCATTCTAAGACAAACAAAACCAGTTAATATTTTAACAAAAACTGACAGGCTGGGTGTGGTGATTCACACCTTTAATCCCAGCACTTGGGAGGCAGAGGCAGGCGGATTTCTGAGTTTGAGGCCAGCCTGGTCTACAGAGTGAGCTCCAGGACAGCCAGGGCTATACAGAGAAACCCTGTCTCGAAAAAACAAACAAACAAAAAACAAACAAACAACAACAAAAAACAACCAAAAAACAAAAAACTGACAGGTATGTTTGAAGTCATATTAAAGCTGATTATTTTTATTTCCAAGGTTGAGCCTACAATTCTAAATTTGGTTCTGCTCCTGCACTAGGTTTCTGGCTATATTAATGTTCTGTAGAGATATCCTCTGAGATTAAATCATTCATTTCAGAGGTGAGCTCAAAGGATACCTATAGGGAGATAAAACAAGATATTCTAAGGGAAGGTGTAACATTCCATCCTGCAGGGAAGTTTAAGTTCAAGAAGTAAGCAACTCAATAGCTTCAGTTATTACCTAAAACTGAACAAATTCAGCAGGCCCTACATTCCCAAACACATATAAGAAGGAAGAACTGCTGAATCATACTCAGACAAGTGAAGCTGTTGAGAAAGCAGAGGTCAGCTAAGCTTGAACAGGGCACTTTCTGGCCTGTTGAGCTGTCTGCAGGTTGTAGAGCATGCTCAATTTCCAGCTTTCTGTCACCCATGCTAGGTAGGCTTCTGGTGATGCAGGTGTAACCCTTCACTCCCATTCCTGTAACTTTAATAAAACTCACTTGTTCACTAAACTGGATACTGGTGGTACCCACACTTTCTCTGTCCTTGCTTCCCAATCTGGAGTAGATGTTTGCTCATGTCTCCTCAGAAATGTCAACCAACAATGAAAAAGCTATACTGACTCCACTGATCCAGCCTTTTATTTGCTAAGTTTGGATTTTAAAAATTGACTAATGCAAAATTTAAGGAAAGGCATTTTCTTTCAATTCAGCTATTTAAAAATATATTAATGGATTACCAGGTGGTGATAGTGCACACCTTTAATCCCAGCACTAGAGGCCAGCTTGGTCTACAGAATGCACATACATATGCATACATATACATGCATATGTATAAACACATATACATATATGAAATACACATATGTACATGTCTATACATATATGTGTATATACACATACATACATATGTATAGTAAATAATATATATGTAAGTAAGAAATGTTTACAGCTCTTCCAGGGATCCAACTTTGCTTCCTTGCACCCACAGAGGCAGTTCACAACTGCCCCAGGGGATGTGACACCCTCTGTTTTTTGAGGGCATTTGTACATACATGGCATACACATACACACAACCAAAAAAAGTAAGTCTTTAAAAAAAAAAAACAAAAACAAAAACAAAAAACTTTTGGTCATCAGTAAGATGGCTCAGCAAGTAAAAACATTTGCCATGCAAGCAAGCTTGCTGATTTTAGTTCAATTTACAGAACCCATGCCATGGAAGAAGAGAACCAGCTCCACAATGTTGTCCTTTAACCTCCACACACTTCTTACAGACCACCTTAAATATACTTATAGCTTAGTGGCAGAGTGTTTGCCTGCTATAAAGCCCTGGGCTTGATCTAAGCAGCACAGGAAGAAACTCAAACCAGAGAATGTGGACAGAGCAAACTGACATTTTTATAGGACATAAACATTCCCCCACAACCCCAGGGTTCAATTCCCAGCACCCACATGGTAGTTTACAACTGTCTCTTAATACTAGCTTCAGGGGATTTGCACCATTTTCAAGGACACCAGGTATGCATGTGGTGGAGACATATGCAGGGTCTTCAAGGAGCTGGTGAGACGGTCTGGCAGCTATGAGGACTGGCAGCATGATCATGATCAGTTTTAACTCCAGCACCAAGACTAACTCCAGCTTTTAGAGATTCAAAACCCACTTCAGGCCTGAGTTCACCTGAGAGCATTCACAAAGACACACACATACAAACTTCTTTTAGAAATTGTGTCTTTTAGGGACAAGAAGTGTAGCTGGTTGGTTGCTAGAATATTCAAGGCCCTAAATGTGATAACCAGTGGTGTCTTAGGGAAAACCCCAAACCTGACCTTTTGTTCATAGCTAGATGGACATACATGAAATCATAAACATACTTAACTCAGGAACACTCAGTACATGTATGAAAAATAAATTCTGGCTCAACCTCATATTAAGCATACTGGTACAAAATCACAGAACATAGATTTCCTTTTGTATTAAGTTACTGAGAACCAGAGCTTGAACTGGACAAGATCTCTATATAGATCTATATAGTGGGCAATACCACAAAAAAAACCAAAAAACCAAAAAACCAAAACAAACAAACAAACAAAAACACCAAAGACTTTGAATTAGGGATGGGGATGGTGCAATTCCTTGGTGGCTTAGCTCTTCCCTAGCATGCTGGAGCCCGAGTTCAATCCCCAGCACTACAAAGCGTGAGTGTATAGTATTTACATGTAACACTTAGCACCAGAAACATTTTCTGCTATTCACAATCGTGTTACCTATTGTTACAATCTTGAGGTGATCACTGCGGTCTACCTCAGTGGAGAAAATAGGGTGATAAGGCTGGGCACAGTGCTGCACACATGTGAGTTACTTTAGGGCTTGGGATATTGCTGGAGTTAGTTCCAAGATAGCCTAGAAAACAGAGCCTGTCTCCTGTAAAAGTGAGCCTGGTACCATTGGTTCAGCTTAGTTCTAGACACATATTTGGAGCTGGAAAGATGGCTCAGTGGTAGAGTGAACAAGAAACTATTGTTCTATTACCAACACACATATGGTGGCTCAGAACCATCTATAACTCCAGTTCCAGGGGCTCTGACACACACTCCTGAACTTGGGCACCAGGCACACAGATAGTACACATACATACATGAAAGCAAAAACATATGTATACCCAAGGCCTAGGTTTGTTGATGTTACCTCCCCCAACACATTTGTTCAAAGTTTCATAGCATTAACACAAGATAAACTCCAAACTCTGAGGATGGTGCTGTACTATAACCAAAATACCTTTTACACGAATAGGAAGGTACACATATGTATAATCAGCTTAGTATTTATACAGAAAATCAATGGTATTTTGAGTGCCAGAGCTCATGTTTGTTAATATAACCAACAAATGACATGTGCTTGACGTGTGCCTCCTTGCAACATGAGTGCAGGTGCCAGGTCAATGGAGGACAGTAGAATCCTTGGGACAGGATCTACAGGCACTTGTGACTTGCATGGTGTGGGTCCTATACAAGAGCTAGGAGTGCTCCTAACTTGAGCCTTCTCCACCTAAATGTATATTCAAGCTTTGTACATTTGTAAGAAATTTCCCATTGAAACAGGAACTTGACTGAAACACATCAAGTCTTTAACTGCAGTTTAATCTCACACCTTAGCATATGTCCACTCTAATAAAGATCTACCACAAGTCATACACAGAAGAGCTCTTCCTGTTTTTGTGAGAACTTCATGTAACTGTATTCAGTATCAACAAGAATGTATAAAAGTAAGGAAATTGATTAAATACAAGAAAAACATTCAGGGGCTGGAGAGATGGCTCAGTGGTGAAGAGCACTGACTGCTCTTCCAGGGGTCCCGAGTTCAATTCCCAGCAACCACATGGTGGCTCAACCATCTGTAATGGGATCTGATGCCCTCTTCTGGTGTCTGAGTATATCCATAATAAAATAAATTTAAAAAAGAAAAAAAAAAGAATAAAACATCCAACTTGAAAAGCATAACCTAATTCAGTGCAAAAAAGGTAGGTTTTTTGTTGTTTATTTTAGTGCTGGGGTTTAAAATGAGGGACCTTGAATATTTGGGCAAGTGCTGGTCCACTAACCTCCAGGCTCCAGAATGAATTACTGAAGAAAATATAATTTTATGGTATTATTTCCTATGTAAAAAAAAAATTGGAAAGATTACACATAATTTATAGAATTACTAAGTATCAGAAAACTATTAACATCCTGATGTTATATAAAACCACCTTAAACTGAACTAAACTAATTACATGGCAAGACATCCTGCAGCCATTTCCATCTTTCTAAGGAGACAATGCTAAAGAGTAAAGACCAAGTGTTAATCATACCTTTTCAGTCAATACAGCCTTTATTAACACACAATATACCATTTGCTGTATCATATACAAATTTGCCTAGTGTGTTGCAATTTTAATGTCCTTAAGATTACATCTGGATCTAACAGAGTAACCTACAAAAACTGGCTCAAGCTAACTTTTCTTTCTAGTTACTGCCTTTTGACCTTTAGAGCTGATAGAAAGGGCAAATATGTTAGCTAGAGACGGGAGGGCCTTGCCATAGTGGCACTATGACTGAGTTCCAAATACAGCCTGAAACACAATTCCTGTACTTTCATCACAATTGTGCTAAGCTATGTGCCAGCATGCCTTGAAACATTATTTAAAATAACCAATTTACACATGTAACCATTTCCTGTATGCTGGAAAGTAGGATGTGTAAGAGGAAAAGTTATGATTTCTGCCGCTTCCAGTCCTGGGAAGAATGTTGAAGGCTTGCAGAAAGACCTGTAACAGCTACTGGAGGCAACCATATCCCACTATCCCATTCACTTCAGCGCTCTCCTATGCCAAGGCAGAGATCTAGCCAACATATTCAGATGTTCTGTCTGCTCAGTTTAAAGACTGAATGACTACCGCATGAATGTGACTTCAGAAGGCCCATGGCTTTTAGTATGGTTGGATAGAAGATATGCTGGGTGGGTAGGTCTGGTGGTGCGTCTGAGAGCATTACAGGGCTCCTCCCACATCCCTTCATTACTGCTTTTCTAGAAGAGCTCAGCACACCTAGATTCAAGGGTTTAGATCAAGCTCATGAAGTGTTGGACACATTTAACACCACACACGTGTTACCCCAAGAGACCATAAAGAATGGAAAC
This sequence comes from Mastomys coucha, assembly GCF_008632895.1. Lineage (NCBI taxonomy): Eukaryota > Metazoa > Chordata > Mammalia > Rodentia > Muridae > Mastomys > Mastomys coucha. The sequence goes on from NW_022196896.1 coordinate 45,569,482, forward strand.
TAGAGAAACCCTGACCCTAGCAGAAGTCATGCTTCGGGATATTCAAACACAATGCACAGAACTTTTAAATCATTTACTTGACTAGATAGCTACAGTTCAGTTACTATTCTAAAAGATAGACCTGGCTAGCTTCCAAAATTGCTTTTAAATAAAGTATTTGAATTGTGGCAATAAACAAAACACAAGATGCACTTAAACAATACTGCAGTTTATAAAAAACACATAAGAAATTTCAACTAGTATTCTTTGAGTTACAAAAATCAAGGTTTGGCTAAGTTATAAACATGTTTTTCATGTAATTATTTGCATAACTCTAGTAATGCTCAGTGGCCTAAGATCAGAACTGGTCCTTAAAAAACACTAAAACCACAAAGCCCCCGTATTTACCTGCAGAATACATCCATTAACGTTTACATTCCAGGATTTGCTATATCAGTTATAATTTTAAAGATCACATCCAAAGGAGAAAGCAAACCACCTATAAACTGGCATTATTTATTTATTTTTTGGCTTGTGAAACGTCCTTAATTTGTTGATGTAGCAAACAAATTTCAACTCTGCTATGCAAATAACAGAAGGAATCTGCTCAGCAGTTAACTTTAGAGTTCGATTTCATACAGGCAACATGCTATATGTGAAAAAATTACTAACTGAACTACAGGTATTAAATACTGAAAAAAAATTAACAGTTTATTATAATTTATTTTATTTAACAATCTAGGAAGTTTGCGGCCATCAGCAGTTCCAGTGCAATTTCAGGTGCAATTGGGAATTCAGGAATTTCGGTGGAGCTGTTAGTATAGCGGACCTTGTAGGTAAAATACATGCACACTTTGGATAGCACATGTGAGGGGATCTCTCTAAAATTGACCTCGTTGGTTTCATTCTCCGCAAACTGACCTGCAAAACAGAAGTTTTATGTATGTTAGGGCTGCAAAGTCCTTTTCTTGTTCAAGGTCAACATAAGTCCAACTACCTCGGAATGTGAAGGTGGGGTCTTTCATTTAAATTACGTTAAAACAAAGCCTCTAGGACAGGAGTACACAGTACAGGCATCCTCATCAGAAGAGACTAGACACAGCGGAGAGAAGAGAATGTGAGAAGACAAAGATACCATTATTCAAAGGCCCAGTACCGAGACTAACCAACATTGCTACTTTAGATGTAGGGAAAGTTCTCTACTCCTAAGCTATTGGCAGTTTGTGAGGCAGAAAGCTAATGTTAGAAGACTGATTAGCAGTAAACAGATTACCTACCCAACGCTTTAAACTTGTCTAACACAGCAACTAGATGTCATGGCCTGACAGTTAAGAGGCTAGGCAGGACGGCTGATCTGAGACTGACTGACTGTTAAGCTAAATCTAGGTTCAAAAAATAAAACCAAACAATTCACAGTAATGTGATTTCTTTGTTAAGACACCTAATTCTGAACTAATGCTCTATATGAAGTAGTTTCCAGTAGTGCCTCAAAATGTCTTGGCAATATACATATTTATAACATTGGCCTTAACTCAAATAGAGACACTGTTCTTTTCTTAAACAGGGTCTCACTACTGTGTAGCCTTACCTGCCCTGGAACTCACTCTGTAGATCAAGCTGGCCTCAAACTTGCATTTAGTTTTCAAAATTGTGTAACCCCCCCACCCCATTTAGTTCCAAGATATTTCATGATGCTAAAGAAGAGCCTGCACTATTAAACACTTTATCTCCCTTTGTAAATGGTCTGGCTATCCTGGAACTGCCTCCCTCTGCCTCCTGGGTGCTGAGATTACAGGTGTGTGCTACTTCAAAGGTGGAGGTGTGCACACACAAGACTCTTGAATACATGCAAATGGCTAGCAAGTATATGAATTGGTGTTTGATATCAGCAGTTACAAAAAAAATACAGCCAGGCAGCGGTGGCACACGCCTTTAATCCGAACACTTGGGAAGCAGAAGCAGGTGGATTTCTGAGTTCGACGAGGCTAGCCTGGTCTACAGAGTGAGTTCCAGGACAGCCAGAGCTATACAGAGAAACCCTGTCTCGGAAAAAAAAAAAAAAAACAAATAAAAAGTATAAAGGCAGTAATGAACAGAGAGATGGCCAAGCATCAGAGTGTACTCTTCTTGCAGAGAGTATGTGTTTGCTTCCCAAGCACTTACTTGGCCCAACCACCCATGACTCTGGTTCTAAGGGATCTGATACCCTCTTCTAGCTCCACAAGATCTTACATACATGTGGTACACATAAACTGATACAGATACATATTACACACGAAAAAAGACAAATCCTGGTCAGAGTGTTTTATAAAATTTTAAAAATGGAAGACTAGTATGTTGTCAAACAACAAAAAAGAAAAAAAAGAAAATGATTCCACCTCTTCAGATATACTTCAGTGGCTCCTCCAAAACACAACACATGACCAACATATGACCAACCAGTTCCTCAGAGCAACAGAACAGAACTGAAAGCTGGTGTTTTATATAGGCACTTACACATACCTGTGTCTACAGCAGCACTGTTTACGGTAGACACAAAATGTTCTATCAACTGTAATGAGCAGAGAAACACAATGTAGCCTATTCCTAACAGAAGGGCAAATACAATATGGATTCCAGAATAGGGAAAACAGAAAACAGACTTGGTACAGATAAAGCTGAATGGGTATAGAGTTTCCTTTTTTCTGGAGAAATAAAAAATATTTTTAAAACTAGATACTAGTGATGGTTGTACATGATATAGATGAAATAATTGCTGCTGGATTTGTATGCTTTGAATTATTTTGGAAGTTAGAAAATATTTACTAAATAATTTTTTTTACTAAATATTTGCTAAAAGATCAGAGCAAATAGTGGTTTCGTAGTTGTCTTCAGACACACCAGAAGAGGGCGTCATATCTCATTACGGGTGGTTGTTAGCCACCATGTGGTTGCTGAGATTTGAATTCAGGACCTTCAGAAGAGCAGTCAGTGCTCTTAGCCACTGAGCCATCTCTCCAGCCGGTAAGGTATCTGTTTTTGTTGTTGTTTTTACTTGTATGGATTCTGGAGAGCCTAACTCAGGTCCATATGCCTGTGGCTACCTTATGTCTCAAGTCTTTTTTTTCTTTTTGGAGAAATGCCTTATTATGTTGCCTCTTCAGCTAGGAGCAATCCTTGCAGAGCTCAGCCTCTCAAGCAGCTGAGACTAGAGGCATGTACCATTGCAACTACTTTCTCTTTCATGTGCCACACATATCTAACTTGAACTATATTTATCAAACATTAAAAGGATATATGAAGGAAAAGATACCGTATTTACCTACCTGGACCACTCAACATGGCCTTTATTGTTCCTGATGTTAATGCATGTTCTCTTTTTACAATAAATTCATGACCATCAGAAGATATTAATTTCACATACATAGCATCAGGGCCTTCACAGCCACCATAGGTTTTCTCCTCTCCATCTGAGATAAAGCAGTAAAATAAATTTAATCATGGGTCCATGCTTAGCAGCAGAGCATATTCTTAGCACACGGGTTTGACTGCTTAGCATGGAAAAGGAAAAAAATTACATTAGTGGTGAGGACAAGTGTGTAGCTGCTACTCTACTGCTCCCACCATTGCCACTGTGCTAGAAGCTTTAGCTACAGTTTTCTGCTGGGGATACAATAACAAAATACATATTTTATATACCCCAAGGTTTTTCTCCCATCTTTATCTTTTTAAAGATTTATTTATTTTTATTTATACGAGTACACTGTAGCTGTCTTCAGACACACCAGAAGAGTACATTGGACCCCATTATAGATGGTTGTGAGCCACCATGTGGTTGCTGGGATTTGAACTCAGGACCTCTAGAAGAGCAGTCACTGTTCTTAACTGCTAAGCCATCTCTCCAGCCCTTCTCCTATCTTTTGTAATTACTCTTACTGTTACCATTATATAAAATCTTAATCTGAAATCCTAGGACGTTCTAGAATGTAGAAGGATGAAGATGATTGTTCTGTTTATCTACAAGCATCCAGACTCCTATACAAAGGTTAGGATTAAAACCACCACGTCTGTCCAGGGTGTTTGATCTGAGTCTAAACCCATATAAACAAGACAAATTTCAGTCTTTGAACAAGTAGCTAGCTCTCAAATGCACAACAGAAAGAAGACCTTTTCTCACTCCTGAAAAAAGTAGGAAACTATTAAAAGAACACTAAGACACAAGGTAATGTAGTAAATGATACTTGCTTACATTTAAAGAGTAGAACACTGGTGGGCTGGAGACATGGCTTAGTGGGTAAGAGCTCTGGCTGCTTTTCCAGAGGTCATGAGCTGAATTACTAGCAATAGCATGGTGGTTACAACCATCTGGAATGGGATCTGATGCCCTTTTCTGGCATGCAGATAGACCACTCATTTCATAAAATAAATCTTTAAAAAGTAAACCTCTGACATCTGGGAAATGTGAAAAGAGTAAATATTCAGGGAAGTGCAAGCTGTATCTCTCCAGTGAAGTGGCATTAAACAGTAAAATGGTAAAACAAGCCCCCCAAAAGTTTAAAAGATTCTGTGGATAATCATGTAAGTGTACGGATGTGCAGTGCTATACAGAGCATAAGTGGAGGCCTGAGGGCAACACAGCTATTGGCCTTGCCTTTCATTTTGAGACGGTATTTGTGTTATCCATCACTATGTATTTCATGGAGCTAAACTGCATGCTTCCCAAGAGTCTTCTGTTTCAGCACTGGGATAACAATGTGCACTACTGAGCCTGGCTTTACAGAGCTTACAGGGACCTGGAGTCCCAGTGCTTTCAAACCATGCCCTCTACCCACTGAGATATCTCTCCAGGTCCCTGAAAAAGCTTTGACACTATACAACTCTTGTAATTATTAGAATAAAAGTATGGGAATTCATAAAGATGTAAGAAATTTATCAACTATTCAGGCTTATAGACTTTTAATGGTTACTACTAAGCTTGAAAAAGAGGGAGGAACAACAAGAAAATTATCCAGTTGGTGGCACACACCTTTAATCCCAGCACTTAGGAGGCAGAGGCTGGTAGATCTGAGTTTGAGGTCAGCTTGGTCTACAGAATGAGTTCCAGGACAGCCAGGGCTACATAGACAAACCCTGTTGAAAAAAAAAAAAAAAGAAAAAAAGGAAGAAGAAAGATGACAAAGAAAGAGAAGGGAAAAAAAAGAAGGAAGGAGGAGGAAGAGGACAACGAACAACAACTCCTCTTCCTCCAGTTCCAGGGAGTCAGATTTAAAAAAAAAAAAAAAAAAAAAAAAAAGGCAATGCAGAATTAACACTTAGAGGCCAGCCTGGCTCAACACTATCTGCTAAGAAGTTCATTTTATGTTTCTCATATTTTTTTTGCATGCTGTGATACTTGATTGTGATTATCAACTTGACTGGACTGAGAAATGCCTAATGAAATATATCTATGAGTCTTCCAGGAACCACCTATGGATTAAGAAGGCTTTGAATAGCTTAAGCCACTGAACCCAATACAGTACTGGAAGTTGGCACTGTTGTGGAAAGGCCAATGTAGGGAGCAAGAATGTACTTGGGAACTCTACCTGTCCTTCTCCTTAATAATGCTCTGCTTTCTACAGACCAGCAGTTGAGCAGCTCTGCTCAGCATGCACTCTCCTTGTTATGATCAGTGAAATATTTGAAATTAGGAGCAATACAACCCTTTCAAGTTTTTGCAGTTATTTATCTGGCCATGGGGATACCAACATACAACCATTTTGCATATTTGTTATTAAAAGTCCCATTATTATTCTTGCCAGATGGGTGGTGGTGGAATTTAAGACAGGTTTCTGTGTAGAACTGGGTGTCCTAGAACTCACTCTGCAGCTCAGGCTGATCTTAAGACACAGAGATGCGCTTGTGTCTGCCTTGTGAGTGTTGGGATTGAAGGAGTGCACAACACAATCTGGTGTAAAAGTCTCATTCTTAAGATATTGGCAAGACATTACTAGCCAGGCGGTGGTGGTGCACGCCTTTAATCCCAGCACTTGGGAGGCAGAGGCAGGCAGATTTCTGAGTTTGAGGCCAGCCTGGTCTACAGAGTGAGTTCCAGGATAGCCAGGGCTATACAGAGAGACCCTGTCTCAAAGAAGAAAAACAAAAAGACATTACTAATTTTAGTTGACACAATAGTCACTGTGAATTGTTACAGAGACAGAGAAACTATTCATACAAACATTAATTTCTCTTTAGCTATTTTCTTATGGTGACTTTGAAAGCCATCCTTGGTGTCTATATGGAAGTATTCAAGTGCTCATCTGTGCAATAAAGTCATGTGTGTAGGCCCACAGGCCTTATAGTTGAGAGGAAAAACCAGCTCCCAGTAATTAAACACAAAATCACCTCTGTACAGCTTACCCATTATGTTCATATAAAATTCTACTTGATCCCAGAGGAACTTTAGTAGTTTCCTGGAAAAAAAAAAGCATACAAAAATTAATGTTGCATTTGCATTTCCCATACATTTCTATTTACTATGTTACCAATGCTAATAATTTCAGGACTTTCCCTCCTCATAGAAGGTCATAATTCCAACATGCTCTCAGAACAGTTAGGGCATCAGAATTCCAGAAAGATTATTTAAAAGTAACAATTATAAACTGATTGTCAATGGTAGTAGTACAGCTCAGGGTCAATGTGAATGTGCAAAGCTCCAAGTGTCAAATCTACCACTGGGATGGTATGGGATCCCACGGGATGAGCCTTTAAAAAAATGTATAAAAGCAGCTGGTAACTAGGCAGAGCAGCAAGAGGATCGCTAGTTTATTAGATAGGCCGGTCTAGAGGGAAACTTTCAAAATCAAAAGCAAACCAAACCAAACCAAATGGGAAGCTTATATGGAGACTCAGGTCTGTAGCTGAGCTCTTGCATCTGCTTGTTATGTACAAGGTCCCACCTTCTATCTCCATCCCAGAGTTAACACACAATTTGATTGATTGACTGCTGAGGCAGCTGTAAAGTGACATGTCAAGAATACAACATGAGAAAAAGCTCTGCTTATCAAAACACATATAAACCACAAAACTAAAATCCCTACCTAAACTCAAACCCAAGAATCAAAAACCACTTTCTTTTTTGCTGCTGTTTGTTTTTCAAGACTGTGTAGACCAGGCTGTCCTGGAACTCACAAACCCGCCTGCCTCTGCCTCCCAAGTGCTGGGATTAAAGGCACGTGCCACCACTGCTTGGCCAAAAACCACCTTTTCAAAACAATTCTAGATCACTGCTTTTCCTGCTGAGAATCTGAAGAAAACTGAGGGTCTTGTCAGAAAACTAGTCCCCCCAACCCCCGCCTCCACAGTTTTCTAAACGATGGCTTTTAAATTCTTTTGCCATGTTGTACCCCTATAGTTGTTCAAGCAGCTGGCAGTGGGCCTGTAGCTACTTTAAGCTAGAGGGACAAATATGGAGGGGAGGGCTTTTCCTAGGCATTGACAACAGAGTGAACTTTAGATAGAATCAGGTATAAGACTGACTTAAATCATATTAATTAGCATTTCAATGTTTAATAATGGACACTGAAGTTATGAGATTAATAATTCCATGTGACTTCTTCATGTCAAAGAGCTGGGAAGACAATCCTTCAATAGTGAGGGCATTTAAAAAAAAATTCCTCTGGAAAAAACAAACAAAAAAAAAATCAGGAAAAAAACAAAAAACAAACAACAACAACAACAAAAGACAAAAAAAAACAAAAACAAACAAACAAACAAAAAACCATGCTGCCCATAAACCAAGCAAATGCTTATCTGGATGATTGATTATGCAATATGGCCAATGACATGAAGTATGTTCCATACAAAGAAGGTAAGGCTTGCTTGTTCTCTTATTACAAAACTGCACACATGCATATTTTAGTCTTCTATCCATTCTGCACACAATGAAGGGTTAAATATTAAAAACTTTGGGGTAGGTGCTGGAGAGATGATTAACAAGAGCATTTGCTTTTCTTTCACAGGACCCAGGTTCAATTCACAGCACCCACATGAGGGCTCACACTGGTAATTTCAATTATATGGGTTCCAAACCCTCTTCTGACCCCAACAAACAAAACATATGTACACATAATGTAATTTAAAATATGTAGGGCTGGAGAGATGGCTCAGCAATTAAGAGCACTGACTGCTCTTCCAGAGGTCCTGAGTTCAAATCCCAGCAACTACATGGTGGCTCACAACCATCTGTAATGAGATCTGATGCCCTCTTCTGGTGTGTCTGAAGACAACTACAGTGTACTTATATATAATAAATCTTTAAATAAAATATAATATATATTATTAAAATTTTATGTGAAAAATGCTTCTAAAATTTTGTAATTTTTACATATGCAGATGTTTTGTCCACATGTATGTCTGTGTACCATTCATGTGTCTAGTGTCTTTAGAGACCAGAAAGAGGGTACTGGATCCCCTGGAACTGAAGTTACAGATGGTTGTGAGTTGCCATGTGGGTCTTGGGAATTTAACTCAGGCCCTAAGGAAAAGTTGCTAGTATTACCACTGATACATCTCTCAAGCTCCTGTTTTGGGAAATCTTAAATTTACAAAATAAAATGATTACTACAAAGGCAATTTTTTTCCAGTAATTTCAATAATTTGTAGCACTTCTAATATGAAGTAAAGGAGAGAAAAGGGCTACCCTGGCAAAGCCCTCAATACCTTGTGGGCTTTCTTACTGGTGCCCACTGTAGTAATTCCCTTACCTTCAGATAAACATCTTCTGTAAAAATAAGTCTCCCAAGAGAGTATCATTCCCCTAGAGGTCAGGAAACTTGTGGCTTCGACTAAAGTGACTGCATTAGGGTTTAAAGCCTGATAGATCTGACTTTACTGTTTTGTTTGTTTTTCATGGCAGGGTTTCTCTGTGTAGCCCCACCTCCTGCAACTTGCTTTTATACCAGGATAAATTCAAGATTTGCCCGCCCGCCTCCCTAATGTTGGGATTAAAGGCATGTTGGGAGGCAGACACAGGCGGATTTCTGAGTTCGAGGCCAGCCTGGTCTCTATAGCCAGGGCTATAGAGAAACCCTAACTTGAAAAACTCAAACAAAACAAAGCAAAGCAAAAAGGGCATGTAGAAGCTGTGCGGTGGCACACACCTTTAATCCCAGCACTTGGGAGGCAGAGGCAGGAGGATTTCTGAGGCCAGCCTGGTCTACAGAGTGAGTTCTAGGACAGCCAGGGCTACACAGAGAAGCCCTGTCTTGAAATAAAAACAAAAAACAAACAAACAAACAAACAAAGGGCACGTGGGGCACCGCCACAGCCCAGCTTTTGGCTCCTTCTGTTTTGTTAATAACCTTTTTCCTTTCCCTATTATTATTTGACACAGGATTTCTCTGTGTAGCCCTGGCTGTCCTGGAAGTCAGCTACCTCTGCCTCTTGAGAATGATTTTTTTAATTTTACATGCACTAATGTTTTTTCCTGCATGTATGTCTGTGTAAGGGTGTTAGATCCACTAGAACTAAAATTACAGACAGTTGTGAGCTGCCATGTAGATGCTTGGAATTGAACCCAGGTCCTCTGGAAGAGTGGCCAGTGCCACTGAGCCATCTCTCCAGCCCCGAATTTAAAATTCCTTTTTTTTTTTTTTAAAGACAGGCTTTCTCCTGGTTGTTCTGAACTTGAACTTGCTCTGTAGAACATGCCCTTGACCTCAAAGAGATTCAACTGCCCATGCCTACAGGGTGCTGGAGTATTATCACACCTGGTGATACAGGCTTTATTTAACCTGGCCTGTAAATTGTTTTTTAAAACTAGCTCCACATGAATCAACTTTGTTTTTTCTTAAGTTGATAATAAATTCTTGGATCGTTCTCTAAAAAATTAAAAACTGTACTCCATGTCTACCATCATTTTGTGCTGATATCCTCTTTTCATTTTAAAAATGAAAACATGCCGGGCAGTGGTGGCACAGGCCTTTAATCCCAGCACTTGGGAGGCAGAGGCAGGCGGATTTCTGAGTTTGAGGCCAGCCTGGTCTACAGAGTGAGTTCCAGGACAGCCAGGGCTATACAGAGAAACCCTGTCTGGAAACAAAGAAAGAAACAAACCAAAAAATGAAAACATTAGAAAGCATTGAAAACTTCAGGTGTCAACTTTTCTTCTAGATAATATCCACATTAAAAATACCTATGTTGTTTATGAACTAGTAGCTAAGCAACCATGCAAAGACTCATTTCAGAAGGCCTTTGGGAAGCAACAACTTCTCTACAGACTTGTAGTAAATCAGGGCCAGCATGCAAGCAATACGAAGTTTAAAGGAGTAGGAGTCCTACCACCATCATTATTTAAAATATGACATATGATTAAGTGTGTAACTCAAATATTCAGAAACTCACATTTGGAGACAATCTCAGTTTGGACACAATCCTCATGTAACTGGACTTCTACCATTAGGAAGTGCCGAGACTACAGCACTAATACAACTATCCAGATGAATGATTATGCAATATGGCCAATGACATGAAGTACGTTCCATACAAAGAAGGTAAGGCTTGCTTGCTCTATTACAAAAATGTGCACATGCATATTTTAGTCTTCTATCCATTCTGCACATAAGGAACTAAAGTTCTGACTTTAACAATGAAGGGTTAAATATTAAAAACTTTGGTGCTGGAAAGAGGACCCAGGTTCAATTCACAGTACCCACATGAGGGCTCACACCTGTAATTCAATACAATTATATGACAATGCTCTACTTACAATCTTAATAGTTTTAGTCAAAGCTGGATGTGGTGATATTCACCTGTAATCACACTCAGGATGCTAAAGCAGAGAATTGATTGAGGCCAACCCAGTCTCAGTAGACCAAAACCAAACCAGCATCAACAAGAACACTAGACAGACTGTCAATAAAACTAGCTGAAATTCTTTGGATAAATAAATGTTACCCAAAAAGAAGCAGATAATTAGCTGTTCTAAGGAAGTAAATGGGTGGCTACAAACGTTCAACAGAAAATGTGTTATATAGCCGGGCAGTGGTAGCTCATGCCTTTAATCTCAGCAGTTGGGAAGCAGAGGCAGAGGGATTTCTGAATTCAAGGCCAGCCTGGTCTACAGAGTGAGTTCCATGACATCCAGGGCTATACAGAGAAACCCTGTCTTGAAAAAAAAGAAAGAAAGAAAGAAAGAAAGAAAGAAAGAAAGAAAGAAAGAAAGAAAGAAAGGAAAATGTGTTATGTGTGAAAAGACCCGTGTTTGACCTGGATAATCATCCAGGAGTGATGGAATTATTTTACCAAGTTGAAAGGAGAGAGAGATCCAAGGAACAATCGACTCCATCAAGTCAGCCTAGGAGGTCCTCAAGAGTATGCAACAACTGAGTGTGGTTAAAAGACCCGTTTAGAAATCCGCTCACCTCACAAACACTAAGCTGCACTATTGCCACATGCTGTCCTATGTACAGGAGACACAACACAAAGATTTTAACTTCATGGAAAAAATGGCAGGGATCAGCCCAGCTTCATGGAGTATTAATGAAAACCTAGCTCTTGAGATGGAAGCAGAATTACCAAGAAAGAGTTCAAGCTCTGCCAAGAGTATATTGTGAGTTATTAGGCCAAGTACCACTCTCACCCAAAAGGGTTCTGAGGTGTGTATCAGAAAACAAAACTGTGTATAATGGAAGAAGTTCTATGGGGAAATAGAGTAAGGTAGGCAGGGAATGGAGAGAGGGAAAGGCTGTATTTCAAGGTCGTGAAGAAAAGCCTCACAAATACTGGACAGAAGCCTGAAGGGAGTGAGGCAGAGAGGCAGGGAACATATGCCCAAGAACCCTTTCAGAGGGAGAACAGCACATCCACGAAAGAAGGGGCAGGAAGAGGCAGAGACTAGGCAGCTGTGTCTTATCAGAAACAACAGTGGTTAACAAGGAGCACATGTTGAGACAGGAGCAGTGACTGCTCTTCCCCAAACCAGAATTGATTTCTAGCACCCACATAACAGCTTAAAATTGTTAGTAACTACAGATAAAATAGATTAAAAAAATTAAAATTAAAAAAAAAAATTCTGGTAGTGCAGGAGAGGTGGCTGAGTCTGGTTCCCAGTGTCCACAGCAGCTGGCTCACAGAAGATAGGATGGACACCCTCTGACCTCTGTAGAACACCAACTTAAAGAAACCTCAAAGAATTTTGAGGAATGAATTGATATACAAAACACTTAGAATGAAGCCTCGTACACAGTGAATTCAACATAAAACTTTTATGATCCTATATCCTAATTGGAAGTCTGTGTGTGGTCTTAGTGGCAAGGTAAGCCAGGAGCAGCTGAGGGTCAGACAGTAAGTGTATGCTTATCAGTCTGTAAAGTCTGCACAACTACTCTCTCTCTGCAACTACAGTTACAAGCCAGTCACAGGCAAGATAAAAACTAATGAATGTGCTGTGTTCCCGTAAAACCTTACAGAAGCAGAACTTACAAAGACCACATTACAAACCAGTAGTTATGTATTTTTTATATTTGTGTGTGTGCCAGCATGAGTTATGTGCACCATTATTGTGCAGAAGGTAGAAGAGGGTGCTGAATCACCTGAAACTGTAGTATGGGAAGCTGTGAGCCACCATGTGGATGCCAGGAACCAAAAGAATAAAAGATTAAATGTTCTTCACTAGCGAACCATTTCTCCAGTCCTCTTTGGATTTTTTGTTTTCTTTTTCAAGATAGAGTTTCTCTGTGTAGCCTTGGCTGCTCTGGAACTTGCTCTGTTAGACCAGGCTGGCCTACTCAAGAGATCTGCCTGCCTCTGGATTTTTGTTCAACTACTCAAAAAATTGTAAAATCTGGGCTTGAAATTTAGCTCAGCGGTGTGTGTACTTACCTAGCATGCTCAAGGCCCTAGGTTAAATTCTTAGCAGCAAAGAAAAATAGCCAGTAATTCTCAGTTCAAGTAGGCTTTTTAAAAAAAAATTAAGACTGTATGTGTAGTGTTTTGCCTGAATTATGCATGTGTACCATGTGCATTTAAGAGCCTAAAGAAGCCAGAAGAGGGAGTCAGGTACCCTAGAATGGTTCCAAGCACCTACATGGCAGTTCACAACTGCCCTAATTCCCATTTCAGGGGATCTAAAACTCTCTTCTAGCTTCTGTGAACATTAAGCAAACACTCGTACACATAAAATAAAAGCAAATATTCACTAACTTAAAGGTCTCAGAGCCCTGCATGTTCTAAAAGCTGCCTGCTTCACCTCTATTCTATCACCAGTCTTCAAGAGGCCCCACCCCCTTCTGACCTAGGTCTTGGCTGTCCTTACTCTACATAGATCAAACAGCCCTAAACTCAAGAGATCCTATCTCTGTTGGGACGAAAGTGTTTAGAAGACGCTCAATCAAATTTCACCTGCTTTCTTTCTTTCTTTCTTTCTTTTTTTTTTTTCAGTTTTTTGAGACAGGGATTCTCTGTGTATCCCTGGCTGTCCTGGAACTCACTCTGCAGACCAAGCTGGCCAGAAATCCGCTTGCCTCTGCCTCCCAAGTGCTGGGATTAAAGGCGTGCACCACCACCACCCGGCAACCTGCTTTCTTTGATCAATCTAACAACACCCATTTAATATTCTCCAATTTAAATATTTTAATATCACCCAAAAGATACAATTCTCACTTTTTCCTCCCTAGCCCTATACCTATTCTGAGTGCCAGTCAGAAACATCTAATTTGTCTTCTTTAGACCAGGCTGACTTCAAACTCAGAAATCCACCTCTGTGAACAAGGTGTGTGCATACTCTGCAGATCCTGACTGTCAACTGAGTTACCAAGCTAAGTCCCACAGAGAACTCCTAATAAATCTGTCAGGAACCAATGTTCCCTTTCAATCTTCTGATTTTAGTAAACGGCGCTACTGTTCACAAGGTTAGCAAAGGCAAAAGATTTTTTTCTGTTCTAGAAAAGACAAGAGCTATTTGGCTTCAAATTATACTTCAAATCAGATCACTTTCTACCTATTTGAGCTCTACATCTTTAGATCAAGCTAACTGTATCTTAAATGAACTTTCTTAAAAAAAAAAACCAAAAAACAAAAAACAAAAAACAAAAAAAAACTACTACTGAGCATGGTGGTACACACCTTAAACCCCAGCACTCAAGAAGCAGGAGGTGTGTGGTGGTGCACGCCTTTAATCCCAGCACTTGGGAAGCAGAGGCAGTTGGATTTCTGAGTTCGAGGCCAGCCTGGTCTACAGAGTGAGTTCCAGGACAGCCAGAGCTACACAGAGAAACCCTGTCAGGGGCTGGAGCGGGGGCAGGGAAGAAGCAGAGGTGTAGTTGGATCTGAGTTCTGGGCCAGCCATGTCTACAAAGTGAGTGCCAGGCAGGGCTATAATCTTATCTGGCATATGTTCCAAGCATTTGTCTCCTTGGAAATTCTTGACTAGGTCAAGTTCACTCACACTTCAAGGTCCTTGCATTTGCACTGACTGCAGTCTGAAGCTCTTCCTTTAACCCTCCCTATTATGTTTCTAGCTCAAACATCAAATCCCAAGGATGTTTCCCTGACCTAGATCTTATTGATGTATCCCTTCCCTGCATTTTCTTTTTTATTGAGGGAGGGTCAACGGGGCTTCACTAAAGAGTTCTACTTTGTCAATCCTTTGCCTGCCTGAGCTTCCTGAATAAAGGTTCACAGGCTTCTGACATCATGCCTTTTTCTACACCTAAAACTGTGTGTGCGTGTGTGTGTGTATATATATATACATATATATATATATATATCTGTATGTGTGTAAATTTTCCAGTATTGGATGTCTTTGTTTTACTTAAGCGTTTGGAGTGTATTAACATATCAAAGCATACATTGAAAACCTTTTCTGTTTGCATTCCAATCTGACATATACCTCCTCCCCAAAAACCTCAATCTTTCCTGAAGCACGAAGATATGCACAATTTCTTTCTTTTTTTTTTTTTTAAGATTTATTTATTTATTATATGTAAGTATGTGTAAATAGCTGCCTTCAGACACACCAGAAGAGGGTGTCAGATCTCTTTACGGATGGCTGTGAGCCACCATGTGGTTGCTGGGATTTGAACTCAGGACCTTCTGAAGAGCAGTCAGTGCTCTTAACCGCTGAGCCATCTCTCCAGCCCTATGCACAATTTCTTAAGAACTTAATATATGTAAGTAAACTACCACTCTGCTCTCTACCACTGCCTATCCACACACAGCGTTACTATCTTATCTAGTAATGGAGCAGATTCTCTCCATTTGGAATAGATACAATCTGGGCCCACGCTTGGGAGGCAGAGGTAGGTGGCCATGCAAGTCTACATGGTTGAGTTTCAGGCTAGAAAAGAAATGGATATGTTTATTTTTTAAAATAGCATTATGAGGTAATAAACCTACATTTTTTTGTGTGATGCTAGAGAACCAGCCCAGGGCCTCTGGACGTTAGGCAAGAATGCTACATCAAGTTATAGATAGGCTCAGTCTGGCAATTAGAAAAATATCATATGAAGGATGAGAAGCCATTTATAAATTAAATAGGGAGATGAAAATATGGAGTAGTAGCACTACTGAGCGATGTGGCACACACTGAGTGATGACTCAGTGTAGTTGAGGTCCAAGGTTAATCCAAGCACGTTGAAAAGAGCAGGCGCGGTGGTCAACACCTTTAAAACTAACAATTGGGAGACAGGCCTGATGGGCCACACTTAATACCAACACTTGTTAGACCAGACACGTTTACAGAGCGCAACTTCCAGGTCATCCAAGAGTACTCAAAAAAATTAGTAAATAGAAACCCCAAATTTCTACAAATTAACAAATATCCATGATATAAAACCACAGCAGTTTTCTCATCACTGAAGATTAAATGCACTTGTGAACTTTGACGCTCAATAACACATTATAATGTAAACGAGATCAGGTATTACCATCTTACACCACTTAACAGAAAATAAAATTCAATTTGGGCACTAAAAAGCAGATCTGGTAGTTTGAACCAAGTTGTAAAACTATTTCGAATGCTTTCTACACTAGAAGTGCAGAGTAGGCATGCCTGCACTAAATGACACAAATTTTATGCTCACAAAACTAAAGAGATTTCAGTTCCTTAAGGGAAACTAAATAAATAGGCACTATACCTGGCCCTAGATACTTCCTTTCAGGTAAGAATGAGAGGTAGATAGATACACAAATAAGCCAATGTACCCAGCCAGGCAGAGATTACCCAAGTTGTCCAGAAGGTAAACTTTTTTTCAGGGTCCTATAGCTTAAAGGGGCGAGAGCTCTCTCTTGGGACTAGCGACTGATTTCAACAGTAAAATTCAACAGTAAAACAAATACAAGCGCACAAGAGGCAGGCAAAAAGGAAAAGCGACCGGGCTACCATGCTCTTAACTCCACCCTCCCAGCGCTCTGCCTGGAGAAGGCCCAGCCCGCCCGCACCTCCGGTCCGGCCTCCCCTTTCCAAACCCACCGAGCTGAGCTAGCTAGTTAAGGTCCCGCCAAACTCCCCTCCCCTCCCCCAAGCCAGGAGCTGGGGAGGCCAGAGAGGCTCTGAGCTTCCGTTCCTTCCCGGCCCAGACGGGAAGGGGTGAGCAGAGGGATAACTAAGGCGTCCAGTCCCAGCCGCACTAACTCTCCTAGCAAAACCAGATCCCGATTCCCACCATAGCCCGACACTCACTAGCCAGTCCTGCAGCCACCGCAGCCGTAACCCCACGTACCGCCACAGCCCCTATTCAGGGCCGCCCCCCCCCCAACCCCTAGCTGCCTACCCCCGTGGGTTCCGGGGCACGGGAAGGAATTACTTCCGCCGCGTCACAGCCGCTTTCTGCAACGCGCGAGAGACTGGTACCTGGAGAGGCCGAGACGCGGTCTACCAGTAACTAGCGTCTGAAGGAAGTGCGTTGTGGTTCGTAAAATAGGCCAATTTAAGAGACTTCGCTACCAAATTCCAACCAATGAGATGCTAGAACTTCTGGATTCCCAGAATGCAGCGCCATCCGGATCCAATTTCTGCCGTGAAAAGCTGAACCTCCGAAGCAACAGTGCATTATGGGATATGTAGTTTCTTACAGTGTTGTGGCTAGTGTTTGATCCGTGACACTGCATCTTGGGACTTACGGTTTTCCGTGTAGTGTTGAAATTTTCGGTGGCCTTAAAGCTTGTCTCCGCCTCTTTGTTTAAAGCAATACACATCAACGAGCATCTTAACAAGCTCCCAATGAGTTTGCCTCATTTCCTCTCTTCCTGATATAGGTCAGTGTTTACTGAAATATGCCACGCCCACCGGTCCAGATCTCCCTGCCTATCACCAATACTTAAATCAGGGCCCTTTATTTCTGCTCCTCGTCTCCCCAGTTCCACACCCCCCTCAACCAAACCTTTTCATTAACTTTCCCGTGGTTACCTTTCCTAGAGAGCTGAAAAACAGCTCAGTTAGGTTTCCTCTCTGCTGTTTTTATGGAGTGGGCTTGAAAACCTAGATTCAAGGTACTTAATCACAGCTGTGTAATATATCCCACAAAAGGAAGTATAGTATATTCTGTGGTCTTGTTCCTGGAGCTGGTGACTTAAAGCCTAGTTCCTGGGACTGATGACCTGGGGGGTTGGGGGGGTATTGTCAGTTCCTGGAACTGGTGGCTTTCCTTTTGAAAGCCTTGTCCTAAAATGAAGTTTATGTCATCCTCTCACCTTATCTAGAGGAAAATAAGCACGGAGAGGATTACTTAATAAACAGTATTTTTATTATTTAACAGTATGTCAATAATGCTTATGTTCTGCTAAAATACACCTAGAAGAAGTGGGTTCCTTTAACCTATATCATCTTTTACCTGCTCCAGTAGTGGTTGGTTCTCAGCCTTTCTAATGCTGTAATCCTTTAATACAGTTCCTCAACCGTATTAGTCAGGGTTCTCTAGAGTCACAGAACATATGGTAGTCTCTATATAGTAAAGGAATTTACTGACGACTTACAGTCTGTAGTCCAACTCCCAACAATGGTCAGCAGCAGCTGTGAATGGAAGTCCAAGGATCTAGCAGTTGCTCAGTCCCACAAGGCAAACAGGTGAAGAGCAAGACTTCCTTCTTCCAATGTCCTTAATTAGGTCTCCAGCACAGATTAAAGTTGTGTGCCACCACATCTTTAATCCCAGATGACCTTGAATTTGGAGATCTTCCTGTCTTAATCTTCTGGGATTCATAGCCACTATGCCTCAAGATCTCCATTCCAAGATTCAAGTAGGAAACTTGTATCTCTCAGCCTCCAGATTAGGGCCACAGGTGAGCCTTCCAATTCTAGATTGTAGTTCATTCCAGATATAGTCAAGTTGACAGCTAGAAATAGCCACTACACCAACCATAAAATTATTTTTGTTGCTACTTCATAAACATAATTTTGCTACTGTTATGAATTGTAATGTAAATATCTGTGCTTTTTGTTATTCTTAAGCAATCCCTGTGAAAGGGTCGTTGACCCTAGAAGGGGTCATGGCTCACAGATGAGAACTACCGAGCTAAATGATCATTTTTCCTGATACAGCTGACTGGGAAGTTGATCTGAAGATATTCAGAGGACAAATTTATCAAGTTCACCTTTGGAAACTTATGTAGTATTTTGTAAAACAGTGTATCTCTATTATACACAAGTATTTTTAGCTTATTTTTAAAAATAATTTATTTTTAATTTTCAATAAATAATTGCTACACGGTCATATCCCAATGAGCATCTGTTCTGAGTTAGGAAGAAATTAGGTTTATAATTTTTAAAAATTTTTTAAAGATATATTTATTATATTTAAGTACACTGTAGCTGTCTTCAGACACACCAGAAGAGGGCATCAGATCTCATTACAGATGGTTGTGAGGTACCATGTGGTTGCTGGAATTTGAACTCAGGACCTTTGGAAGAGCAGTCAGTGCTCTTAACCGCTGAGCCATCTCTCCAGCCCAGGTTATAATTTTTTATGAGAAAAAAACGTATCCATTTGCAGAATCTAAGAATAAAGCTATTGTTGGTGTTACAAATATCTTTAAGATTAGGAACTCAACCACCCATGACATCACACCTGCAAGGCAATCCTGGTACCACTGAGCTGTGTCCCCAGCCCTGCCCATTTCCTCTATCAGTGCTGACATCACACCTGCAAGGCAATCCTGGTACCATTGAGCTGTGTCTGCAGCCCTGCCCATTTACTCTATCAGTGCTGTTTCAGAACAGCGAAGCAGTGTCTTCTGCTCAGTTTTCTGGATGTATGATAAAAATCTAAGGATATAAAAAACACTTGGCAAATAGCAAAGTGTTCTGAAAATGTCAAAATGTAAAAAATGAGGAGTTCTACTTATTTCTTTAATCTTATCATAGCCATATATTTGGACAGGCTAAATTAAGCTTTATTTATGGCATAATTTCATAATAACCTCTCCTAAATGTCTTTTACAAACATCAGTGCATATATGTGGGATATATTATCCTAATTTCTTGCTAACTCATCAGTGCATATATGTGGGATATACAAAACTATAAGTTAGTTCAGTTTTTTTTTCTTTTCTCAAAACAAATTCTGGTTGTAAAATACCTATGTATCATGCCAGGGAGTCCAATTTAAAGCAAAACCAAACCATTCCTACTAGAAAGAAAACATTTCAAATCATTTACACATTCACATTCTATGTATTTTCTCATGGTCAACAAATGGACTGAAATGGTTTAAGTTATCTCACCATTTAAAGAGAAAAGTGTCTGCAATAATTTGAAACCATGGAGTTAACTTTATTTCACCACTGGCTGACTTCATAATTTCTTTTGAGTTTTTACTTTGATACATAGCAATAGCATTTAATTTCATTGGGATACAGATTCAAAGTTACATCCTTCCTCAGAAACAAAATGTAATCAATTTCATGTTCATGCAAGATACTACCAGAGTGGACCTTGTAGTAAATTTTTGTTAGATAACTGATTTCATTTAGATCAGCCTCTTCCAGGAGTATTCCCAACTCAGCTTTAAGTACCTCTGTACTGCTCGTTTCACACAGATGACATTGTTTTCGTCCAGCTCACCTGGATAAGATAATGGATGAAACAACCTGGAAAGGTCATTTTAGCATCTGATCTTTGTTGTAATAGGAGCTTATTTTCAGTATTAAACAAGAAAGCTGGATGTAATAATCCTTTGTCCATGTTTTCATTCAGGTGACAATTTTTCTTGGTGTCGGCCCCAACTTTATTGTCATTTTCATCAATAAGAATACACATCTCTGCTAGAAACTGAACCTGTTTTTCATCAAGATGTTTGGCATTTATTTCAGGCATTATGACAGAATGTCTTACCTGACCTAGAACACAGAATTCCAGTTAGAGGTGTTCTAGCTTATTTTTGGATGCTTGTCCTATTACACACTTGCACCATGGATTCCCAAGTCTATCCAGTTACAGTGTTCCCTTTACTCGTGTCTAAGTCCTGTGCAATAGCACTAAGTATCTTTGGGAGAAAGGTGCAGTGTTGATTTAAAACTTCTCACCTCAGTGGAGATAAAGGATAACGTATTCTAGAGCCAAATGAGTGACCATGGCTGGGGAACACAGATTAGGTGTTCCATGTCCCAACGTGGACTTTTTATAGTAACAGAACAAAGAAATCCTCAGTCAAGACAGGTTTCTCTGTTAGTGGAAAGGTTCGGTAGGTCTTTAAAAAGTGGGGAGACCTGCTTTAGGTCTTTAAAAAGTGGAGAGACCTGCTTTAGGCCTCAAGTGCTATTTGCTCTTAGCTTTTTGCTTGGTTGGAAAAATACCCTGTGCATTCCAAAGGAAAGCTTGAGATCTGTGTGTTCCCCTTGATTTATGTGAAGATCGTGAAGATGTTAGGTACACAGGAAGACAATGAATTAAGGCTATTAAGAGATCTGCAAATGGCCCAGGATAAATTGGCTCTGGATGTGCAACATTGTAGACTCTCCATATCAGTCCATGGTAGGCAAGATACACTCCCCACCTTGGACAGGAAGTTTTTAATGGGCAAAGAACAAATGTGAATATCTGTCAACAAAATCAAAAATTATATTATGTAAAAAAGTTCCATTTTCTCCTATCTCAGTGGTGGAACTAAGTTAAATCATTCATTCATTTTGTTAATAGCATACTTATATCATAGCATATGAAGTATTTAAACATTATAACACTAAGT
This sequence comes from Mastomys coucha, assembly GCF_008632895.1. Classification (NCBI taxonomy): domain Eukaryota; kingdom Metazoa; phylum Chordata; class Mammalia; order Rodentia; family Muridae; genus Mastomys; species Mastomys coucha. The sequence continues at coordinate 45,590,598 of NW_022196896.1, forward strand.
ATTTTAAACTACATTCCTTTTGGGCTGATATGCTAGAATTACTTCTGCAAGGCTAAATCATTTTCCCAAACCACTTTTAGGACCTATAAAGTGACTTTCGTGAGAACGAAGTACTTAACTAGGCTTCTGGGCTCTGTCTTTTTCACACGCCTACCCACTCTGTCCTTGCACACTGTCAAAAGTCGACCAAATACTAAGAACTGGGTTGAAGCCCATCTTAGGCAGGGAGTTGGAGTTTCGGGGGTCCTTTGCTGCCTGGAACCCACCAGGTGGAGAAGGTTGCAGGCCGGCCGCATATTCTGCGCACGCGCGGGCACCTATCCGGCCGCGCGTTCGCTAAGGGGCGGAGCCTCACCGCTCTTGAGGGCCATAGTTGAGCGGAGTCGCTTTTTGCCGTCCTTGGCCGCTATTGGAAATCAACGGCCACCATTTCCTACTCGCAGCATGCTGTTGGCTCTGAGCGGCCGGTGGGCAGCAGGCCTATGGCCCGGCCAGACGAGGACGACGTGGTGTGTGGCTGCCGCCCTCCGAGGTTCCGGGATCGCCTGGCGTGCGGCCTCGCGAGCCAAGCCCGCACCGCTGCGGAGCGGCGGGCTCCTGCCGCTAGCCGAGCCTTACGGGCCACCGGGGAGAGCGCAGGTCGGCCGTTCGTGGGCTGTGGTGGCGGGGAGCAGGCTCAGCGTGCGGTATGGAGAGCTCCAGTGCAGAGGGGACACTCCCGGTGCGGGCCTGGGAGGAGCAGGCCTCGACCTCGAGGCCCGCTGCTGCTGTCAATCCAAGGGTTGAATCTCCTTTTCTTAGGCTGTTCAAGCACCACAAGTGGTTCCAGTTCCAGATTGTGTGGTTTGTGACGACAACACTCAGTTTAGTTTCTTCCACCCCCCTCCCCCCATTGGTTTCCAGAGACAGGGTATCCCAGTTTTGTAGACTCACCTGGTCTGAATTCGCTGTGTAAAACCAGGTTGTCTTCGAAATCAGAGACCCTGTTGACTTCCCATTCTGGGATTGCAGTTGTGCTCCACTGCGCAGGGACTAATTTCTTAACCTGCAGCTGAAGATCAGAAGGGTATTAAGTGCTAAAAAATTGATGCAGCACCTGGAGACAGACCTGAAAGAACTTGTATAGACTCGTAAATTGTTATTTGTCTGTTTTTAGGAATTTCTTTGATTACTGAATGGAAGGTGGGGTATGGATGTTATCGAACAATCTACGTAGCATATTAAACTATATTATAAAATTTAAAGATTTTACGGGTTTTTGAGACATTCCTCTTGTGTATCCTTGGCTGAACTGGGACTTGCTTGCTGGGATTAAAGGCGTGTCTCGGCAAGAAATTTATGTATTTTAAGCTACATTATAATATATAAGAATTAAAAAACTTTTAAGAAGGCCAGGCGGTGGTGGCGCACACCTTCAATCCCAGCACATGGGAGGCAGAGGCAGAGGCAGAGGCAGGAGGATTTCTGAGGCCAGCCTGGTCTACAAAGTGAGTTCCAGGACAGCTGGGGCTACACAGAGAAACCCTGTCTCGAGAAAAAAAGAAAGAAAGAAATGCCAAAAGTGGTAATTGGATTACTTGTTAGTTGCTTGTGGGTGGTGCTGCCTTCAAACTCACAGATTAAAGGCTTGTGTTGTAGCCAAGGGGAGATATTGGAGTCTTAACTGAATTTCAACACAAATTAGACATACTTTTTACATTTTTAAATGTGAGCAATGTGAAATTCATTTTTAGATGCTTATTTTTCAATACTTGGAAAACTACTGTTTCATATAGCTTTCAAACAGTTTTTCATTTTCTTTTTTTTTTTAAAGATTTATTTTATTTATTTTATGTGTATGAGTACACTGTAGCTGTATAGATGGCCGTGAGCCATCATGTGTGTTGCTGCTGGGAATTGAAATCAGGACCTTTGCTGGCCCCGCTGGCTCCGGCCCTGCTCAATCCGCTTGCTCAGGCATAACTCACTGTAGCTGTCTTCAGACACACCAGAAGAGGGCGTCAGATCCCATTGTGGGTGGTTGTGAGCTACCATGTGTTTGCTGGGATCCGAACTCAGGACCTTCAGAAGAGCAGTCAGTGCTCTTACCTGCTGAGCCATCTCACCAGTCCCCGGGAAAATTCTTTGAATGGCATTGTAACAAGTTCTCTTCGTTATATTTAAAGAAAAAATAAAAAACGTTGATAAAAATTAAAATATGTTTAAACAGCCAGTTACTCAATGGCTTCTTGTTTCCACAGATACCTGTTTGCTGGGGACAGTGTGTCCGCTGCTTACATACACAAGTTGATAAACCAGAAGATGGCAGGCTCATTTATACTGGAAACCTGGCCCGAACGATATTTGGTGAGTAGTCTGACGTGAGGTTATTTCCTTATTTTCCATTTTCTTTTTGCGATTATAAAATTACATTTCTCCTTTCCCTTTCCTGCCTTCAGAACCTCCTGTATACCTGTCCTCATGTTTGTTTAAATTCATGGCCTCTTACGTCACTAACTGTTATTGCATGGATATATGTATATACATAACTATTTCTAATTATAATCTGTTGAAGGGATACAGTGTTACTTGTTTGTGTTTTCAGGGCTGACCATTTTGTGATGGATGTGTATTTTCCTGGGGAAGACCACCTCTCCAGGCCCACCTTTACTCAATTTCCCTGTAGTCTTTACATAGGGTTGAGGTCTCTGGGGCTTGTCCCTGCCCAGTAAACCCTTTTTAGCATATGCTAACTTTGTGTTTTTCTTAGCATGTCTCAATTATTATAACACATAGAATTGTTTTTTCCTTAAGCTTATTGAAACAATGTGAGGTTGAGACTTTATTTTTAGGGTTTCGATGATGTTTGAAGGCTGAGTTGTAGTGTGTGATCTGTCAGCTAGGCAGTGAAGCTTCCCTTCCACCATCATGTGTCTTAGAATAGCCAACAGGCAAATACAAATATGTGACTATTCCAAGGGAAGTAGAAGAAGATTGTTATAGTTTGATTTGAAACAGCCCTCAGCAGCTCATGTATTTAATATATTAATAATTATCTTAATATAAATTTGCAAATGTTATATTTTGTAACAAAAGTAGAATAATATAATAACATATATTTAATAGCCTAACTTCCCCAGCTGATGGCACT